>NC_092859.1:11777239-11809820 GCF_032062135.1 Pyxicephalus adspersus
GGGGGAGAGCAGAGAACATAGTGTGGGGTAAGGGGGGAGAGCAGAGAACATAGTGTGGGGTAATGGGGGAGAGCAGAGAACATAGTGTGGGGTAATGGGGGAGAGCAGAGAACATAGTGCAACATAGAGTTGAGAGGAAGCAGCCAAAGAAGCTTCTACACATATTGTTGGGAAGCTGTAACAATAAAATCAGAATGCTCAGGGTGCATAGTGTTTTTAACACCACTGAGCAAACAATGTCAGCACTATTCTACAAATCTTACAAGTCGGTTGCATCTCATAGGAGGCAAACTTTCCTTTTTTTCTACATTATTTCCAGGAGGCTGACTCCCCAAGTTGTAAAAGCTGATGTTACAATTGTTCTTAATGCTCCACAGGAAGAAGAAAACAAGAAACAGAAACAATATTGTAAAAATTAAATATATTTTAATATAAACACGGTAGCGGGTCAGCACTCGTAAGTGAGGCAAATACTTTCCCCCATAGAGGGCAAGACAAAAGGAGAGAATTCTTATTTTAAAAAAATGAAGAAAGCTTAAAAAGCACCCATAGCTTATACAAACAACATCCATGCACTGGGCACTGGGGTTCACCAATCCGTAGTCTGAAATTGGGGTCCGGTCACTAAATGTCTACAATATTGCAGATTAAGGAAAAATTTCAATGTCATATTTTGTAGAGTTAAATATTGGAGTTTTAGATCATCTCAGGAACATGAGGCATTGTGAGTATTCATCTGCTACATAAAAATATGCCACATACATGTGTGTTTTAGGAAGTGGGGGAATGACACCCACAGCATGTATAGCACAGTACAACATCATTCTATTGGTGTAACCACCCTTTATGAAGGTGCTGACCTTTATGGAGGAGAATGTCCAAAGGGAGTGTATACCCATGCAATGATATCATTAAAAAAATAGTATTTAGCGGTTGTGCAGCCTTTTTCTTCAGCCTCTGAATTCGGGATGATTTCTGTGTGAGGCTGCATTCCCCTGAGGCTGATCCCCACACATAGTACAGGCCGTAATGCAATACCTATGGTTTGCTATTTACAACATCACTGATATACTATATGGCCAAAGGTTTGTAGCCACCTAACCATCACACTCATATGGGCTTCTTCAAAATCCTATTCTAAAATCATGGTCATAAATATGAAGCCGTACCACGTTTGAAGCGATTCTCTTCTGGGAAGGATTTCAACAAAGTGTGTTTTTGGGAATTTGGCCATGTAGTGTACCCACTTTAGATGAATAGAGATTAGAACATGTTGGAGAAAACTGTCCTGACTTCCCTGGCCTTTATAAAGGTTTTATACCTTGAAGCACAGCAGTTCTTATTTATATGTAGTGATGCAACTGTCCACATTACAGGGTGTTAGAGATGCGGCGTGCTGAGAAAAAGTCTTGCTTGCTGCAACTTCGATGCAGTTTCCAGCAAAATGCACCACAAAGTGTTCTATGATAATGCTGGAAAAAGTTTTAAATTGTTACATCAACCTCAGAGATGAGAACATGGCCTTGTTTAAATCCTCCAGAGGTACTCTCTCCATAGAGAAGTGTGATAACTTTCTTGATGGTGGAAGAGTCTATGCTTGTTGCTGTGTCTCCTGGTGGTTACCAGTGGATGCTCCCCCAACACTACATCCTACCAGTATGCAGCACATTTGTCTGACTCCATGCCCTTCCTACAGTGTGACATTATTGTAAATCAATCAGCTGGCCACTTCTCATCACGTCACCTCTCCTTCTGGGTGACTCTTAAGTTTGTGAAATTTGACGCTCTCGCTTTTTTCAAAAAGCTTTCCACAATGCTCACAGGAGAAGCTGTACTGGATCTCCGAGCCGTGTTTCTTCATGTGCCAGTTCAGAGAGGCGCGCTGTCGGCACTGGTACCCGCAAACTTCACACCTATAGAAAGACATGTGATCAATGTATGGCCAGGGACAATGTAATAAATCATAAAAAGTTGAAAAATATTATCAAAGGGTCTTTGGTATTGTTAGAATTGGATAGAAATTCACATAAATCATTAAATCCTGATGCCCCTTCGTTCCTAGCAGCTGAACTGAACAGTGGGGGAGAAAAAAGTAAAGGAGGGGTAGATTATAGTAAACCTGTTCTGCACTGAACAAGGCCAATTACAGGTCACATTTGCTTTTTGGCCTCTTGCTATGTGTTGGCAGTCCTTTCACAGTGAACTGGCTGCCTCATCTCAATGCAAATAATATGTCTGAGGTAATGCACCAAAGAGTGTGAGGAGTACCTAGACAAGCAGATGTGTAAAAAACTGGATCTTCTAAAGGAGTGGTCGCCAACCTTTTCGGTCCAGCAGACTACTAGAATTACCGGCTTCGGACTGTGCACGCAGAGGAGCCGGGTGTCACTCAAATGGGGAGAAACCTCCCCCATAGTGACGTCATGATGGGAGAACCCCGCCCACTCTCCCATCCCAGATCCGTGGTCCGCGGCTCTGGCTGGTGCAACCTGCCAGCGGGGTCCTTCTCCTGACCCTGCAGGGGGGTGCACAGGCCAGAGCCACGGACCACCAAAATTTTCTCGTGGACCACTGGTTGGCGACAGCTGTTCTAAAGCTCCTTCAAAACACACCCATTGTTAAACAAGCTGGTCTAAGGGTCTTTCCACAGTAATAGCACAGCAATCTACTCACAGTACTTTCCATTTTGCCACACAGCCTCTTTAAGCTACTCCTGACCAGTGCCAACCACACTGCCACATGCAAGCTGGTGCCACAGGCACAGTTAAAAAGGTCACAGTTGACAAGCTACTACTTACTGTAGAGGGGTCTCTCCCGTGTGGGTTCTCCTGTGCACCTCCAGATGACTTTTCCTTTTGAACGATTTGCCACATGTTTCACAAATGAACTCGCGGATCCCTGACAACAGTTGATTAGAGGTTACACATACAGAGTAAGGGAAGTTCCCAGCCATCTTTGCATAGATCAGGTCGGTGTATACCTGTGTGTATGATCATATGGCGGCGCAGGTGGTTAGACAAGTAGAATTTCTTTCCGCAACCGGCCTCCGGGCACACCTTGGTCCTGCCTTTTCTGTGCACCAAATTAATGTGATTCTGTAAGGAGAATTATGCGTAGTGTGAGAACTGAACATAATTTCTAAGCATACAAAGCCAAGAAACTCATACAAATTCATCCATTATTCTCATTCATTCCTCATTCTCAATCAGTGATTTTAAATTATAAAGTGTTACAGCTGGACTGACCTTTTTAAAGCTGGTAACACACATTACAACCAGAAGAGAGGTTAGGTTTAACATCAGGATGTTTTCTCAGCCATCATTGTTTCCCAGGATCAGTTCTGGAAATACTAAGGTAAGTAAAAATTTCTGACACTATTTCATTGGGGTCTGTGACATATTGGGGAGATTTAACTTTACTTCTTATACTTGTGACATTAGGACAAGAAATAAGGTTGTCACTGTGACAGGAAAACAGACAGCAATCATCTTCTGTATCTGGACTTCTGCAACCAGCCTCCATCATATCTGATGTTAACCCAAATCATTGGAGATGAGGAAGAACCCTCCAGAATCTTGTTGACAATTTTATCCATTTGATTGCACTAAAATACTAATATTTCCTCACCCATCAATACAGACATCACAGGTAGAGGCACCTGCTCTTACTGATACCTTTTAGTTGCTGACCCAAAACAAGCATGCATATCCGGAGTTCTAACTTCACTAGCGGTATACTTATTCTGGTGCAGTGATTCAGAAAGTAATGATCACAGAGAAAGCCAAGTAGATGTACACCAATAACAGCCTACATATTACTCTCATGTACAAAGGAACATTCAGGGGGATCAGTGACACACACATATAAAATCATACACAACAGGACTGGCCAACACCAGACCCAGAGGACTCAAACAGACCATACATTTCATATAAACAGTTTTTTTCTGACACTTTGTAAACCATATGTTACTAAATTTCCTGCTGTATGGTAAATATGTGCGTGGATCCCAGATCATGGGCTGGTGCTGGACAGTCCTGCTATATAAAGAGCAGAATATGAATATAAAAATATGAGGTGTTTGCCAAACTTACTACAGTCATACCTGAAAGCTGGCAAGGGCCGTATAGACCTGAGCACAGCCCTCATAGGGACAGTGGAACATCTCTAACACTCCATCAGCATCTGCAGAACGTGAGCGCCGATTCTTCTTCCTGATACACACAGGCAATGTAAAGAATAAGAATTTAAAGAAATAAACCAGCACAGTGTCATAATTATTATCTTATAATCACACACCCCCCCCCCCTCACAATAGTGGTATGAGCCGTTACTCACTTCTCTGCATCTTTTGGAACCTGCGTGTTCTCTGCCTGGCAATCCATGCTAACTATAGGTCCGGGTCCAGATGGTTCCTCCATGGAGTCAGCATCAGGTAACTGAGAACTGAGCACCAGTCTGGGCACCTCACATTCCTCCGGCTCCTCTTGCAGGGTGTATAATGTGTCCTCCTCTAAGAAGAAGTGCAAAGACACCAGGTCAGTCTTGTACCTGGTACTGTTACCATGTAATAAGAGAACACTACACCAGGGGTGCCCAACAGGTGGATTGCGATCTACCGGTAGATTGCAAAGGTAACGCAAGTAGATCACGGAGCCCTGCCTTTCAAAATAAACTTTACACTGCACAGGAGTGTAAGTCCAAGTTTTTATTGTTGGTAGATCATTTTGACTTGATCATTTTAAAAGTAGCTCACAAGCCAAAAAAGTGTGGGCACCCTGCATGTCTGACTTCTCCTGGTAAAGGCACAAACTCAAAAGTAAAAAGTGAACCTTGTATCGTGTGTATTTTATTTATGTTGGGTGCACATGTGTATTTAATGTATAACACTTCCAGTGTGTTTAATGAATAACACTTCCAGGTATTTATTAGCTCTCACCTGCGTCCCCTGAAAATGCTTTTCTCTATAGAAAAACAGAGCCATCAGCCAGGGTCAGCATCCACTTCCTGGACTGACATGCCTGTTTAAAGATTTCCCCAACTGGAAAATGTAAAAAAAAATAGGGAGCAAGACCTGTAAAAAATGGATCTGACCATGTGTTAATAGCTGGCATTGTTATGTCTGAATCTTTATTTGTATAAATTTGCTTCTTCAGTTTACCTGTCATGGCCACCCCAGCACTCTGCTCCTCTCCATGTTCCTCAGTCTCTGTCTGTGTGAATGCAGACACGGCCTGGAGTGCTGTACCGGTGCCCTCCTCCTCGCTGCTGCCCTCCGCCATGTCCAGCTGGATCCCCTCGGCTGCCAACGCCTCATATCCAGGCCCGGCAATGATGATGACCTGCGAGGGGCAGCCAGTAGCCACTACCTGCCCCAGGGCTTCCTGAGTCACTCCTTCAAAGAGTTCTCTGGCTGCGGGCCCCATGGGGACACAAACTACTGTCTCTGTGTCATCCGTGCACGGAGCTTCCACCTCATTCTGCGAAGGCTGAGAGTACAACGCGTGAACCGGCTGCTCTGAGATCGGGCACGTTCCTGTGGATTGGCTCAGTGGGGTGGACTTGGAGGAGGAGTCATCTGACCGAGTGCCATCTTCATATTCTGTAAATGTTCAACCAAAGAAATACAGTCAGAAGCAATAACAAGATTGGAGAATTTCTTATTATAATAATGAAGCACAGAAGTTCCTGAAATCAGTTCCCAGCACATATCCCGGCCATTCTTTAGGTCTATGTCACATGACCAGGTCCCAAGTCATGTGACCAGGAACAGGAATGGTCTAGAACAGCATTGACTTCCAAGCAAAGTATTTCCACCTATCTAGTACTCTTAATGATCATAGCTTTAGGGTAACATTTAATGACATGTTCCTTCTAACACTATGAAGTCTGTGGGATGCCACACATGAAGTTGCCATGGCATTCTCTCACGTGGTACATTTGAATGATGGCTGTAGATATAAAGCAGCTTACCATTTTGGTTTATTGCCCTCAGGGGACAGTGCAGTTCCTGGTAAAATTGATGTCCCGCATTGCACTGCCACACTGCCGTGGTATACAGAGCATTCCCAATGCTGAGCTCCGACAGGCCAGGCTCGTGCGGACAGTGACTCTTGTGACCGCAGTACCATGTCACCAAACTGAGCAGGTTGTTCACACCGCCTCGCTGTCCTGCTGAGAAAACACAGAGCTTACAATTACTTATCACACATACATAAAATCAAGCAGCAATAACACCAAACCCCAGAGACAGCTGTAGCTGCAGGTACTGTGGAATAATTCATCTTTAGCTCTAGTTGAGTCTCAGCACTTTGATCTCACCTTGCCCTGGGCTCTATATTTGTAGTGAAAGTTAAAACGCCAGCAAGTCACTGCTGGGAGGGGGAGCTGTGAAAAAAAAAAAAGGGTTTCTCCTGCAGACTTTGAGGATGAATTGCTCCATGGTGGCTGCAGCTACAGAGGTCAGTATCTTTGTGTCCATGGCCTGGCCGTAGTCATACTTTAAGTCTGGCAGTAATACCAAGTCCAACACATATTCACCCCAGACAATCAGTAATGGCAAAGGTAGCTGATGGATCATAAAGGGTTGCTGGGGGAACTGTAAGGAAATATAAACTAGGGATGTAGAAACTAATGTCCCTACCATAGTAAGACGTCAATATTACAGTCAAAGGTCAAATTTGTTGGAAAGCCAATTAACCTATCTGCATGATTTTGGAATGTGGGAGGAATCCGGAGTACCCGGAGGAAACCCAGGCAAATGGGGGGGGAACATGCAAACTCCATGCAGATAGTGTCCTGGCCGAGATTGGAACCTGGGACCCGGCGCTGCAAAGGCCAGAGTGCTAACCACTGAGCCACCTTGCTGCCCTTCCTGACTTGGTCAGATTGGTGGTGAGGTTGTGGTGCAGTTACCTCTTCTTCGTGCCGGGGGGGCTGCATGTATCATCCCTATAGAGAATGAATGGGAGTGGCAGTGAATGGCTCAGTACTGTCCATTGCTGACAGCTGTCAAATCTGCAGATGGTGGCTTCTTAAAAACCAGCGCTGCAAGGTGCAAAGTGACATCCGTAGGGAGTCACATAGGATCGCTCAATTCGAGGTCTGAACCTTCCCTACCAATACCTGAACATTGTTTCAGGATGGCCTGGGAGCCCAGCTGGGCGAAATGTCCTGCCAAGGTGACAACGCAATGACTCTCCGGCTGCGCCTTGTGTCACATCAGCTGCAAATCTATAGAACCAGCCGGAGCTGCACTGCAGGTCGGTCTATTCTACCAATCACTCCCTATGGTGATGACACGTATCCTCATCACACGTACCATTCCTGTGCTGAGAGCTGCTCCGACCCTCTTCACACGGCTTCCTGTAACACAATACATATCAAGGTGAAAACAGATTCACTGCCCGATACATACACACAGATCTCACATACACATAATATTTATCACAACACAGAGCTTTCCAATATCAGACTGTTACCAGAATCTCAACCAGATTGGAGAAGATTAGGGTTGGCTGGAGTTTGGTTTTCATTTGGTGAAACTTATCTAAGACGGGGTGACAACACTACTGTGCTATTTCACCGCAGAATAAAGTGTTGTCAGCTTAGTACAGGAATGGGAAAACTAGAAAAATCTGGCAGGATCAAATGTTACGGGGAAATTAGAGAACACAAATAATGTCGGGGAGAGTAAATCTGCTACAGATCCATTTTAGGGCATCTGAAAAAATATCTACAATCCCGGACTACAGCAAACCTCCATAAGGGGGGGCTGTTCCATAGTTCCTAAGAGTTAAAGCTGAACTCCGGATACAACTTTTATTCTTGCAGGGACGTCTCACCCCATGACAAGGGGTAGGTGCTGCTTTTGTCTGGGGGTAAGAAGATTAGGGGGACAACTTACCCTATCCATGTTCCACAAAAGGGTGGATGTGGCCAACAGTGAGCCCCCACTGAACCGACTTGGGGCTCCTTTAGGGGCCCTGTTGGCTGGGGCCCTCGTGCAGCAGAACACTTATAAGTGACAACGTCCTACACTCCCTGGCACAGTGGGCGGAGCCTCTCTGTCCCCGTACCATGCTGGGCCCATTGACATACACTGGAGAGAATGACAGCAGCGGTCAGGCCAGTGGGGCAG
Organism: Pyxicephalus adspersus; assembly: GCF_032062135.1. Lineage (NCBI taxonomy): Eukaryota > Metazoa > Chordata > Amphibia > Anura > Pyxicephalidae > Pyxicephalus > Pyxicephalus adspersus. The sequence continues at coordinate 11,785,380 of NC_092859.1, forward strand.
CAAGACTTATGAAGAGACTGCTGGGGGTAGGTGTAGTAACAAGGGGCAGGTAGGAATAAGGTGTGTTGTACACCCCAGACAAAACCAGCCATTGTAAGGATAAATATTCATTTTATCTGGAGTTCTGTGAACAATGCAGGGAGCTCAGGAAATTAGCAGCTGATCCTGCCAGAAATCTAGTACAGGAAGGTATTGGAAACAGAGCCTGCTGCTCTCTGTAAATAACATCATGCGGACACCATTATGGGGTCACGTGGTGTCTCCCGCAGCTGGGCGCGCACAGTGCATTCTGGGATATTCTCAGCTCACCCTCGAGCCTCCAGCGCCAACAGGTAAGCGGCCAGCTTGGCGTCCGTCCATGCCCCGCCTCCTGACTCCGCCCCCTTCTCTCTCCGCTGTACCCAGGCTCCGTGCGCCTCTCCCAGGTACACCCGACGACAGTCGTACTTCTTCCGGGACTCCAGCCGGCGCCGCACGCGGTCTGTGTCTGTCAGCCGGGGCCTGCCCCGCACCTTCCTCCCGCCGCTATCTTCATCTTCTTCTGAAGAGGGAGCCTCTGCCTCCACCGGCGCCGCCATCTTGCTACTCCTAACCTGACGTCATCGTAACCTGTTCAGCAAGCTTTATTGACACCAACATATGGGCTATACGGACAGAGCTGTGATAAAGGTGATTTATCACATTGTAATGTATGTTTATGTTTCAGATGTGTTATTTTAGGGAAAATTGTATTAATAAAGCTGATCTCAGGATATATAACCCCTTCAAACTCAATCTAAAAACACCCTTTGTATAAGTAAAGCTGTGGTCATTATTAATATTAAACAGGATTTATATATCACCAACATATTACACGGCACTGTACAATAAATAAGGGTTGCAAACGACGGACAGTGACACAGGAGGAGGAGAGGACCCTGCCCCCAAGAGCTTACAATCTAGGAGGACTAAATCTTCGATCTTCTTCTGTCTTTAGAATCTGGGTGCTTCCTTTGGCGACACGGACATTCCCTATTGGCTGTCCAACGGGTTTCAGAAAAAGGCACATCAGTTGTGGCATTCATGCAATGGTGTTGCAGGTGATTGGCTGGCGCGGGGACAGTTGCAGCACTGAATTAGGGGCACCCGGGAACAGTGCTGCAATGGAACCTGGATAGTGTATGTGGTTAATATATCTTCCTTTTCAAGGTAACAAAAACACATTGGGGGGGAGGAAATGGGCAATATTCCCCAGGAGATGGGCTTTAAAGAGACCCTGTCACCTTGCCAATTCAGTGCCCTTACCATCCTATACTCGCCTTCACAATGATCTCCTGCTGCTGATTCCTTTACCATCACAAAGCACCCAATGTTTCTAAATATTGGGAGGCTTGTGACCTCCTCCCATGATGCAGTGCTAAGTCTAAGCACCCTCATATTGGACATCACAGCTTCAAGATCTGGCAAAAACTGACCGGTTATTTTGCACCATGAAAGCCTGGAAGAAGAGCTACCTGAGAGTGTTTGGAGCTTTAACTTGTCACCAAAATTGGAGAGGTTACAGATCTTGAAGTTTTATATGGCTTGTGGGCACTATTGTTGTCCTGGCATCTTTGAATGCCAAGCTAAAGTGCACTTGGTTCTATCTGCCACCTCCTCCTCCTGTGGTAGCGCTGTGTCCTACAGGTGATAAAAGTGTGGCAGAGGCAAAAGATTTTTCAGCCAGAGATATCTCTTTTTCAACAATCCATTACTGATTGTCTCTCTTTTCTTCAGTCTGTTGCTGTTTGGCCAAGAGACTGATTGCTCCGTGTGTGACCAGCTTCACAGAACTGTCCACGTATACCAGAGCCTTGTATTAATTTCACAATGCAATATGAAAACATTGACTTCAGGCTTGCACTCCCTGCTTCCCACAATGCAATGCAGCTGCCTATAGTTTGATGAGATGCTCACATTGCATTGTAAGATAAGCAAATACACCCTGAGGCCAAGATTTACAAATATTACAGGATTGCAGTCTTCTCAGCATGTTGGCATAGAATTACAGCAACAACTGACATTCAACCAGCACCCTATGATCCCCCCTAAGTATTGTATATCTAGAATTCATTTTTGAAAGACAGGTTTGCTTTAAAGAGAACCAGATATAAAATCCTGATTGCATGCCGAGTTTGATGTGGGACTCATATTTCTTCCAGGCCAGGGGCATGTCGCTTGCTCTTTCTCGCCTCTCCTTAGAGAACAGCAACAAAAATCCTTTTTGTGGACATCTCCTAAAAGGATAAGTGCACTTAAGTAAATTTGCCCCCCCCCCCTTCACATGTAGTTAGGAAATATGAATGGCTCCCTCCTATCTGGGATGTGCCATTAGGTACATGTACTGACCACATACAGCTGTGATTGGCATGATACTTACCAATGTGTTGAGGTTGTACCCAGCTCTCTTGCTGTCCATGGACCCTAAACAGTACTGGGGATGCAGAGGCCCACTATATTTATATATTCCCAATGGCACCTAATTGCAGTTTGGATAGGGTAGGAGGTAGTGGATCACTTTTTGTTATTTTTTAGGTGCTACAAAAAAGGACAGCAAATCTCTTCAAGCTTAACTAAACAGAAAATAAAAAAAACACACTTACCTTTAACCCCGCAGATCCCTCGATCTGGTCTCGTGTGGTCCAAGAATTCCTCTTTGTCCCGGCGTGGAAGAAGCGCGGCCATCTTCTCTTCTGGTCTTCTTCCTACGTCACCCAAGCACTGCACAGGTGCGAGATCAGGTGACATAGTTCTCTGCAAACAGGAAAAAAAAAAGTGATCCAATCTCACTGCCCATGCATGAGATTAGCATCTCTTTTCTCTTAGTGGAAAAAATGCCCCTTCTGCACATGCTGTCTCGGGAATGTGCAGAAGGAGCAGCCAGAGCCTTCCGGGATGCATGACGTAGGTATCCGGGAGGCTCTGCGCTCCCATTCAGTACTTAAAGGGGCGGTGCTGAACACCTTAAAAAAAAAAAAAAAAAAGGTGTTGCAATTTTTATTTTGCATATAAGAGTTGTCTGCCCTTTTATGTAAAGTAAAAATGTTGAGTTTAGGTCCACTTAAAGGAGCCATAGCCAAAGGTAAAATAAAACGTTTCCACTTCAGCTAAAACTATCAAAGAAATGTTTTTTCCATTTTACATTTAATTATTCCTCTACATTTTTGTAACATGAACTAAACTATTTCCATGGTGAAAAGATGCCAATGTAAGTACAGTATGCAGGGCAAGCTTGGAAAACATAAGCACAAGGTATGGAAGCAAAAGTGAAAACTTCTATGAATTATGAGCTGAGATTCCGCACACATCTAAAAATCCACCATTAGCAGCCTCGCTTGTGTGCTGTATCTGCTATCAAACACCATGGTAGGTAATAAAATCAAAAAGCCAATTTCAGTTCTTGTCCTTTACTGGGCATGGTTATGGTGGGCACAGCTCCAGGATGATATTCAGTCCAGACAACATCAATCCATAAATGTATCACCGCTCCATTCGGAGTCTCTCCCCTTGAGTGGTTTCTTCATCGCTGTCCTGTGGCGAGCTGTCTGTCTGTTTTACTGAAAGGCTCAGCTCCTGCGGGCCGGAGGTCAGTCGGAAGAGGACGGGCACCTCCCCAAGAATTGGATTAGTCTCTTGTAGCCCCTGAATCCATTTGGCCAGCAGCTTTTCATCTCCTGCCATGCACATAGCGTAGACTGGGCCTTCATCCACTGTAGCCCGAGGAAGAGAAAAAAAATTGAGTCATGTTACATTCATTCATACGATCCAACTAAAGCCTGTAAATCATAAATACATTTCCTTTTGTTTCTGACTGGTGTAAACAATCAGCAATATTATCTATATGAGCATTATATCAACAAATAAAGTAAAGGTGGTGCTAAATTTTTATCCTGCTGCCCAGACATCTACTAAAATCCTGTGGAGTTTGCAGAGAATCTGACACTTGCATGCGTATCACTTGCTGGTTCCTCCCGGTGAATGCTATAGTGACACAGAGGCCAGCAGGAAGAATCAGAAAGGTGACACGACATAGATGTTCCTAGAAGTGTTGGTTTGCTTGAAGACCTCACATGAAGCTCTCGCAGTCCTGCAGCAAGGTTCCGCTACAGGAAAGGTGATTCTTTAACAGGCATGGCTTGGTTTAAAAAGGTGGAAGCATCACTATTTGTGCTTATGGGTAACAACCATTTCAAGTCACCAGGCGCCCTACCTTCATCCACATCAAAGGTGTGATCTTCACCAAGGTCTCGCTCCAGATCCAGGTCCAAATAGATGGGGTAATATAAACTCCTTTCGGGGTCTAAGATTTTCTGAAAACAAAAGACACTGAAATGAACATTACAATACAGATCTTGTGGATTAACAACTGTTGCAACAGCCACCAATAGGTGAATCTAGAAACCTGTGCAAATCATTATTAGAATAACGACACAGCAAGGTAATGTGTATCTAAATGTACCATTCACCTTTAATGAAAGAAACATGGAGGCCGCTACGCTATGGAGACAGGCATTTACAAGTGGTGCTAACCTGCATTCTAGTTCTGAGTCAGTTACTAAAAATATACTGAAGGTGGTGAATCAGTATGACAGCGAGAGAACCAATAATTTTAGGAAAGGTCACCAGTAGCAACGGTTTTCCATTCACTGGCTTTAAATGTGAATTTGATACCAAAATTTCTTTTTATTGCTGTTTCTGCATTGACTGTATTCATATAAAGTACTTTTAATTAGACTCCATTGCTTAAAAAAAACACACACACACAATTAAATCCCATTATGTATTAAATAAAAATGACCTGCATGCATGCATAATTTTGAGCCTACAACCGAACAGTGTTAAAGAGGAACTATACTCAAAACTTAAAGAACAAAAACACACTTACCTTCAATCCGATCACTCTGGGGGTGTCCGGCATCGGGTCCCGCGTGGTCTCAGCATCGGCTCTGCACACCATCTTGGTCTTCTCTTCCTGGTTGTTTAATCCTACGTCACCGACTCGGGATCAGGTGATGAAAAAAAAATTTGCCGATCTCTCTGCGCATGCGTGAGATTTTTCTTTTTGAGCAAAAAGGCTCTTTCTGCGCATGCCCAAGATGGCTGACGTAGGTATCCCAGAAGGCTTTGCGCTCTCATTCATTCTCGACCGCCTAGGTGGCCAAGAATTAGAGGGCAGTGCTGCACTTTTTTTTTTTTAAACAAGGGTGTTTCACCTAAAAAACAAAACAAAAAAAAAACAGAATTTTTACCTTACATAAAAGGGTTCTCTACCCTTTTATGTAAAGTGAAAATTCTGAGTTGAGGTACGCTTTAACAATGCCTTTCTGATATTTCTAAAAGCACTTTAAAAATCACCATGCTTAGCCATGTAGTTCTGCAGCAGCCTACAGCTCACCCTAATAAAAGTACTCACTTACCTCCTTTTTTTTAGCACTAGGTTCAGCGCGTAAGATGTAATAATTAACACAGGTCTTCTTTAGCCATAAATTAAATGGACCTTCAACCAGGACAGGGTAATTGCGATCATGTTCCTCTAGAAGGGCTATCTGGTCCTGTGACTGGATACCTATGATAGATCACAGACAGCAATGAAGACCTTCTTTGCCTTTTACTCACCTTCCACTAGATGGCAGCAGGGCACAGGTCATTTGTATGACATGGAGGACATTTAGGCTGATATAATCCTTCAGTAAATGTAGAGGTGCAGGCAATGGTATTGCAATTGTCATTTATTTAACACAGGTACTTACCTACAAGATGCGTGTGCTCTTTAATTGTCCCGTCATCACATTGCTCTGTTGATGGAAGCTAAAAAAAAAAATGAATACATATTTATAAAAGAAATATGCTGAACATATGTAAAGGTAGGGTATACACAGACAGCAATGGATTATGTGGTGGCTGTAGAAGTATTCAGCCCTTACCTGGTACACTGTGATACGAGCGTCTCTGTCATCAGCTATACGTTCCAGGCAGTACTTGGACAGAGAGACAGGGTCGGCCTCTATACCTGCTGGGATCAGGTAAGGGTTGGTGTACTTGAAGCGGGGGAACCAGTACATTATCCTCCGGTACTTCTTCATTGGATGGCTGAGTTTCCCAAATGTTTGTGTTATAAGGAAGCAGGTGTTAACGTCAGGACAAACACCTAGAGAGAACAGAGAGCTTGTTATTGTCGGATAAAAGAGACCAATGAGATTGCAGCTGTCAGTAGACAAAACAATTTGGTGACACATCCAATTGTCCCCTATCCTTGTATTTACATATTAAACATTAAAACTAAAGTCATGAGGCCAGTCCAGTCTCAGCCCTGTCTGTCCATTACAGTACAGTGCATGCGTAACATTTTACCGTATGACTCCATCTGATCCAACACCTTGACGGCGCACTCCTGTTGCCGAGGGTAATGGTTGAACATGCTTTGGATGAAGTTTTTGGGAACAAAGACCTCCTTTGGGAACACATCAAGGATTTTGTTGTAAACCTCCAGGTCTTTTTCCACTCCAAACTCCGGCATCCATTTAAGAGCGGCCTCGATCATCTCCACGTGTCCTCTCCGCCGGACATCCCGGCCACAGAACAGGTCCAACACCTGGACGAAGGAGGCTTTGTCCTTCTGCTGTGTGGAAAAATGCTCTTCGAACGGTGTTACCGCTTTGGGTGTATTGGAATCTTTAGGTGGAGCTGGTGTGGATGATGTGTGGGCCATACGTGCTAATGAAACCTGCAAAGTGTCACATTTCAATGAGAGACAAATTAGATTGGATATTAATATGAATTCACCTATCCTGGCATGTTTTTATTCTGCATCAATTGTACTGTAACCTGAATATTTGCTTTGTATGGTGTAGGTAGCTATGTGTGCTGACCATACACACAGTCTCTGCTTCCTGATTGCCTTACTGGTCTTTTTATTGCATTGCAATTGCAGGGCCACCATGTTTGTTACAAATACTATACATTCCCAATGCAGGAAATGGGGCACTGAATCTCTTGCTATCCCACATGCTTTCCCATAGAAAAGTGTTTAACCCAGAAATTGTAGTATTGTGACCCAAATCATTAGTAACCACCCGAGGACAGCCAGTTGTTTCCTGAAAAGTGCCGGGTGGTGCGCCCAGCTAAAAGGGGCTGGGGAGAACACTGTACTATATAAGCAATTAATTTTTAGTAACAATGGAATGGTGGGGGAGCGAAGGGGTAGTATAAGCAAGTCAGAGGATGATCAAATAAGACATCACTTTTCATTTTATTTTTCCCAGGAATTAATAATCTATCCTCCAACTTTCTGCTCAATTACCATAGCACTCAAACCCTATCTTTTCATACTTACCTACAAGTCTTTTTCTGTCACTTAAACCCATCACTCCATACCCCCCCCCCCTTCTTATTTGTGCTACTTCCCCCACCTCCTAGATTGTAAGCTCTTGGGGTCCTCTCCTCCTCCTGTGTCACTGTCAGTATCTGTCTGTCATTTGCAATACCTATTTATTGTACAGCGCTGTATTTTTTGTTGGAACTACATAAATACTGATTAATAATATTATCAATAATAATAATACTACACAAGTAAACCTAAGTTCACTCACCAGCGGTTTGTGTGATTTGCACGGTTCCGCCCATGACAGCCATCTTGCTGAAGCGCACAGGTTCTGAGCTGAGACCAACCAGCGTAAGGTTCTCATGATTACAATTTTCTATGCTGCAATGAAACAATATAAAAGTTGTAATATATCAAAAAAGTTCATAATAATACACACAGATCACAAAACAAAATATAAAATATGTCTCTAAGTATAAATCAAAAAACAGTTCAGTGATAAGTCAGAATGGTAAACTGAGGCTGCTAAATGGCTACTGAGACACATGGATGGACCAACACACAGACAGATCCTTTGTCTCTTATGGGTCTCCCAATGCTCAGGTCATGCCTCCTATGTGTCCCCCTTCTATTGTGTGATACTTCCCCCACCTCTTGGATTGTAAGCTCTTCAGGGCAGGGTTCTCTACTCCTCCTGTTTCACTGTCTGTATCTGTCATTTGCTACCTCTTATTAATGTACAGCGCTACATTTTATGTCGGCGCTATACGAATATTGTGCATTAGGTCTTTATTTTGACTTTGCTGCTGGTAGATCCTCTAAAAGCTGCCCCCAGTTCCTGAATGACATTGATTGATGTTAAAAGATCCATCATCAGTCCTTGTAACCCAATCATGTTATACACAGAAGGAAAAAAACACCACACACAAAATGGGACCAGTAAAAAAAAAAAAAAGTCGGAAAGATTGACTATGGCTGTGTTCTTTCTCCACTTTATTTTTAGCTATGTGGTCCAATAGATATAATAAAGCACATGACAACTTGATGACCTGAGCTTTGAGAATTAGTGCTTGACGCCTTGGGCTCACAAAAGAGAACTGAACAATGCCAGGCGTCACGCAAAACAAAAGATGTCAGATGGTGATTTTTCACTTCCCATCTGATAAAACAGTTACCGGTAAATCCGTAGGGAAATCAGCAGCTGATTTATTGGGATTCCACTTAGACACAGATAGGTTGGAGGTGTTGATAAAGGTAAACTTTGAATTCTGACCAACCAATTACTGGATGGAAAATGATTTGGTTGGGTGCAAAATTGTCAATGGATCCAGGTTTAGTGTCACAAGCAAGGCTAAAAACCATAGCCATCACCTAAAAATTCTACATTATAACAGGCTAATGTTAGGGAACTGCTACAAAGCTGCTGCAGTTCACCACAGCAACCATTCAGAGCCCTAGCTGAAAGTGTATACATGGCTACAACCAATCAGAGCCCTAGATGTAGGTCTGAATGGTTGTAGCCAGGTTTAGAGCCCTAGCTGAAAGTGTAAAGTTGCCTGCAACCAATTAGAGCGCTATCTGAAAGTGTAAACCTGGCTACAACCAGAGCCCTAGCTGAAAAGGTAAACCTGGCTACAACCAGTCAGAACCCTAGCTGAATGTGTGAACATGGCTACAACCAATAAGAGCCCTAGATGTAAGTCTAAACCTGGCTACAACCATTCAGAGGCATAGCTGAAAGTTTAAACCTGACTACAACCCATCAGAGCGCTAGCTTAAAGTATAAACCTGGCTGCAACCAATCAGACCCCTAGCTGAAAGAGTAAACCTGCCGGCAACCAATCAGAGCCTTAGCTGAAAGTGTAAAGCTGGCTTAAACCAATCAGAGCCCTAGTTGAGCGTGAAAACCTACAGATACATAGCTGGAAGCCTGCTCTTAAACAATGGCTACATCTAACTTTAGCAGCGTTTTTCTGCCCCATATCAGCCTATCACACAACAATGTCACCACTTATTGCCATCAGTACACATTGAGGTCACACGTGAGTTCAGCACTGTGTAGCTGTGTCGGCCTGCGTTTACCACCTCGGCTGGCACTGCACACTGTACAACGCACACACATGTACACCATATCCCCGTACACACCGACTAACCGAGCACAGGACATCATACGGCGGCTCAGTGTCATTACAGCTCTGTGGGCGCCGCCATCTTGCCGGGGACTGACGTCACTCGGCTCTCATCACTAGAGGCAGAACTGTACCCTGTTCTTGGAACATTTGCAACAATGAAGTCTGATGTCCAGCAAAATGGCCGCTTCAGCAGCGTAGTGTGGTCTCTGGCAAAATGGCCAACGAAGCCAAATAGTCTGGTCTCCGAGAATATGGCCGACCAGCAATTTGGTCTCTGGTATCATAAGTGCTGCGTAAAGCTGCAAAAGCCTCTGATTCACTTTATTTGTGTCATTCCCACCATAGAAAGGAAGAAAAGTGCTAAAGCTGTCAATTTTATTAAACCTTTCATGAAACAAGTATTGGGGCCGAAATTACTGATCACTTTTTATTTTTTAACAAATAATAGCCTAAATGGTAAGTTTAAGACACCGTCACACCTTTTAATTTTAATGATCAGGTCCTTGCAAATTAAAAAGAAATATGCTTACTCTCTGACAGCCGGTGTAAGGTAAAGTATATGTAAAGCCAAACTTTAATTCCAACATAATTCCAGATATTTTTCCATGCTCCCTGTCCTGTATACATAACAGGAAATAAAAGAAATTTCTCCAATGTAATGGAAATATCTCCTTAGATGTCACCACAACCCTCTGGTGAGAGTTTATTATTCTGGATTTACCTGGATGCTTTCTGGGTCCTGAAACCATATTATTAATAATAATAAACAATATGTATATAGCGCCAACATATTACACAGCGCTGTACATTAAATAGGGTCTGTGACTCTGAGAGTACTAAGGCCGGACACACTTATGATAAAGGTGATGCATTGGTATGTTGCAGCTGTTCATTTTAAAAGTTACCCCATAGCACTAAGTCATAGCAGCCATGTGCAGCACACATTAAAGCATAACATAACACGAGATAATGCGAAACATAGGAGTGCATAATGTGTGAATCGGCTCTTAAAGGTGAATGTGTGTTGTATGTGTTGCATCCTTGCACATCATGGCAAACAGACCTTTAAATTATCCTTCCTCCATTCATGGCTGGGCTTTGTCCTCCATTATTATTATTAAACTGTATATAGCGCCAACATATTACGCAGCGCTGTACATTAAATAGGGGTTGCAAATGACAGACAATGACACAGAAGGAGAAGAGGACCCTGTCAAGAAGAGCATGCAATCTAAGAAAAACCCTCCATCGTGGCTTGGTCATGTCCATCCTCTCAGATTTTTCTTCTAGATCCAGATTTAGTCCTTCTTGCCCAATGGGCAGCCATTAACTAAGCATCTCCTGGGCATGCAAGCTAATATTCTGAGGATCTCAGCATCACAAATGCTGCATTGTACAGAAATTGGGAAGTCTCCCTCTCTTCTGCAATGGTTAATAGATCATCCTGTCAAGGGGGATTGATGATTTTGGAGATAGACTCACCTTACACCTGGCTCATGCAGCTATCAGCTTCCTATGCTGGCCCATGCTCCAGATTGTGGCCAAGGCCACTGCATCATCATGTTTGATGCCAGCTGTACTGAAGGGGACGATGTCAGCGATGTCTGACATGGCTTTGTGGGTCCAGTTTAGCAACGCAGAGGTAAAGCACCAACAGCTATGGAAGTGGGGGAGTCTAGTAAGTAAGCAACACCCCCTAGATCATCCTTTCTGAACCCTTTTGAGAAGCCCCTAAAATAATATTCAGGTCTTGGGGAACCTCTACTAAAAACAATCGCTTCCTAAATTTTAAACAGGTGCAAAGAATGCCCCCCTACACTGGCTGTTACAATACCACCTTTAAAGAAACCTAAAATTTCATTAGTTATGCAAGTGGTCAAGTAGTGTTGGCCCCAGAGCTACTCAGGTATCATCAAATTGGAGGTCAATCAGCCACAGAACCCCCAGCAACTTCTGGAGGAACCCTGGCTGAGAATGGCTGCCCTGGACAAAACTTGCAATAGAGAGGGGGACCCCACTGCAAAGGCAAAACATAATTTTGGCAGAATTCAGGTTTAAAGGTCCCTGCACTATAAAATGAGTATGAGAGTCACCCCATAGCCATGCCATACCTTGGATTATATTATTTTTAGCTCTTTCAGGAATTCATAACTTCTTCCCACCAGAGAATCAACAATGGCAAGTTATCTGACCCAGTTGGCACCTTACGCATTGTTTATCGAGAGAAGTTACTGTCTGTCCGGTCCAACCTGTTAAGTCAGTTCATGTGAAGGCCTGTTTATATTCCCAATCTGCCTAATCCTCCAGTTTAATACTCGTCCCTAGCAAAGTAGCAAAGTGTTGTATTGTGTAAGGAAATGGTTGAAGCCAAGGCACACAGGTTTAGGATCAGCTCAAGCCAAAGATTTGGATTTCGGAGTGTGGAAGGCTTAGAACAGAAGTTAAAAACTTGCAGGGTTTCGGGGGGGGCTGGGAGCCCCTGACATCGCCAAACGGCACATATATAATATATATATATATATATATATATATACATTTATAAAGCAGTGGATTTCACTTTCAGCAAACATTCTCTGCAAGTGAATCTTCCAGGTACATTTGTTTTAGATAGCAGTCAATGATTCACTACTAGAAAATATTATTATTATTATTGATAATAATAATAGTAATGAAAAGCAGTATTTATATAGCAACAACATATTATGCAACACTGTACATTAAATATGGAATGACATATGAATGAAATATGAAAATGACAGGGGAGGACCCTGCAGCCAAGAGCTTACAATCTAAGAGAAGGGATTGTAAAAAATTGTAAAATTGCCAAATATCAGAATCCTTGCTTCTAAATAAATCCATAATGTCTAATGATGAATACCATGAGAGCCTGTAGACGCTCTGAAGGCAATATTGGACTTGACACATCAGCTATTCTCAACCAGGGTTCCATGTAACCCCTACAAAGGTTGCTAGAGGTTCCTTGAACTGCAGTTCATTGACTTTATATTTGATGATAGTTTTAGGGCCAAAGCTACTTGTAAGCGCAAGCTGCATTAAACTAATGATCTTTTATGTTGTCTATAGCATTCTTGCCACTGGCCAATGTTGGCGGCTTTATTTTCCCATTGACCTCTAATAAATTGACTTTAGCATGGGTTCTCCAAAATCTGAACATAATTTCAAGTGTTCCCCAGTGAAAAGTCTGAGACAGACTGTAATACAGATTTGTATGGAGCCTGGAGACATGCTGGAAGAACCAGTGAGAGACATCACTGCTTTTACCCCTCAATGCTCACTCAAATGGGCCCCAAGCAATAACTAGGGGCCACACCTGTTTACATGAGCTTTGGCTTGTATAGGTTACACAGGGTAAAGCAGCATGTTGTATAGAAATGTAAGCACTGCAAAGCAAACTAAGCATTTATGGAATCCTAATTGCTTTAAAGATCAACAAAATGCTAAAGGAGATGGACAAAGACTGAGAACACGTTGCATGGAAGTGCTCCCTTCCGCCCCTAAGATATTATAGGCAGTTTGGTCTCTCTGAGCCCTATTATTAAAGGTCAGAGGAAAAAAATACACATAGAAATAATAAAATGGAAAGCATAGAAAAATGGGAAAGAAAAAAATATAGAGTTAGTTAAAAGATTTGTCCCTTCTTCAGTGCTTTGCAAACATATTTGTAAGTGGCACCTCAACTCATTAAGGTAATCTCCACTGAATCTGATGCATTGCAGCACATTGCAATATATAGTAATGCACTATAATGAGCAGCAACAGAATAAAACGATGCAAGTCCACTTTTTAGCCCATTTTTGTGTAATTAAATGCATATATCTAAAATTCACTAGCATGGAAAGGTTCCTCACTGCCCATCAGTACTTAAAGTATTATAACTGTACACAAGAGCTGCAGGATCTCATTGCAGACTAAATCTGAAAATGCTATTTCCCTCATCATGATCCACCAGCTTCTGGACTTTTTTCTTTCAATAATGTCTGTTTCAATGGCCTAGAAATAGGCATGCAGTTCAGGACTTGTAATTTCACTTTTCTGATTTCTTGTTCCAAGTCAGTGACTCAGATAGAACTGGTGGAACAATCTGATAATCAACATTTAGCAAAATAGGTCAGCAATGACAGCCAACTTATTTCTCTAGGTACAGGTTTGCATTATCGCAATATCAGGTCCTTCTAGAAAGAGAAGCATGGAATGGGAAAAGAGGAACACCCTTACTGACAACCCCTAGGAAACACTCCATGTTGCCACACCTCTGATTATACTCTAAATATCCTCCTGGCAATTGTAATAGTTTAATATTTCATATACAACAAATCCATGATTGGATGAAGGCAAACCTTTGCTGGGGAAATTTGAAAGCTTTAGTTACTTCTTCTGAAAATATATCAGGTTCTGAAATTCAGTTATTCTTTTACATGAAAATTAATCTGCAGACGGTAATTTTTTGTCCATGGAAATATTCTTTCCTGATGGTTTGTTGTGAGACCAATACAAAAGAACGCTACACACAGCGCCATTCAGTTCCTTAAAGAGGGGAGGACAAGCAGTAGCACCCCCCGCTGTGTCTTCCCCCATAGGAAAATGCATTGTTCTTTCCTGCTCAGTTGTCTGGTGAGCCATCATAGTGGATTACTAAAAGGCATCCAGGAACCACTGTACACGTGCTAGATTTTATCCCAGTATAATCGTCTTGGTCTGGAGTTATCTAGTTTGTGTACATAGCTTACAAGTGCTGCCCAACCATGTAATTATATGTATTCACTGTAATGTATTATATGTATTACAGTATTTATCACTGTAATTGTAAAGCATAACACTTTAATTGTGGGGATGGACTGCAGCAGAGGGGAACTTATTCTATTTGGTAGCTAAACAGTACATTTATTTATATAGATTTATACACAATATGTACACAAGACATATTTGTTTAGTTAAAAAGACTTTGAGTTCAAAGTCTGTCCTTTGAAGCTGTCCTTGCAAAAAGGAGCAGTTGGACAATAGGTATATAATTGCTTAGGAATTCTTGAATATGAATACGGAGGCTAGGAGATAGGCAAAGGGCAGGATGAATGTTGTAATCGCATGTGATAGCATATGAGCAGGTTGAGATGTGCTCCAAGAACAGGCCAAAGTCAACATTAGTAGGTCAGGGTAAACCAAGTGTAAGGTGGGTCAGAGCCAGAAATGCAAAACAGCCAAAGAGAAGAGTCAATGGTCTGTTCACATAACTGAGACTGTGGTCCTGTTCCTATAGAGAGGTTATAAGTCTTTACTTTTGTGTTCAATGGTTAGGTTTCCTTGTACTGTAGATAACGTCATGGCGGTGGATCCAAGGGAACAGGTCAGGATCAGGAATGAAGACTTCACAAAGGATTGAGCAATAAAGAATTTCTAGGTGTTCTTTATTGCAGGACTGGAGGTTGTGATTTGTCACTGAAACAGGAATAAGGACCACAGCATGAGCAGGGGGATAGGAACATGGGTGGTAGAGGTTGCAGTTAGACCTCTTCTTGTAAATATTGCCTAGTCCTCCCACACGATAGTCCCTATGCCATCTTGCCACTGCCAGGCCCGGCCTTGTTCCCTGACAGGACAATGTCCATCTGGCCAACCATATCCTCTTCTGCTACTGCTTCTTCTAGGGGCCCCTTGTCTACTGACAGCCACCAGCAAAGGGCCTGCAGCTGCCTCCAGCCACCTTTACGGAACAAGGCCACTTCCAAAATTGCAATACTCTCCATATTCCTATTATTGCAAAATTGGGAAGCAATATCCTCAGCTCAGGGAAGGGAAGGAGGAAGGTGTAGTTCAGGAACACTGAGATCTACTTCTTATATAGCTATATTTTTGTCTGGAAGCTTTTTTTAGGAAAGGTCTTTGTGTCCCCAGTTGTGTCCCCAATTGTTGGGTTTATGGAACAGTACTTTACAGTGTCACATTGTTACGCATGCCAACTATTGGAATCCATGGTGCAGAATGGTATTTGGATTTTTACAGCAAAGAAAACCTGACAGGGGGTTCAAACTTGATAAACTTCCCAGCTCTACCCCTATAAATACATTGTCTGATATCTACTTTTGGGCACCAGTAAGGATATTGTGGAATCACAGAGAAGGGCAACTAAACTGATAAAAGGAATGGAGGAACTCAGCTATGAGGAGAGATTACCTGAACTGAATCTATTCTGCCTTAAGAAGAGACGTATAAGAGGGGATATGATCAATCTGTATAAATATATAAATGGTCCATATAGAGAACTCTCTTCCCAATTATTCACTTTGAGATTAATACAAAGGACAAGAGGGCACTCTTTGCGTCTTGGAGGAAAGGACGTTTAAGCTCCGGATAAGGAAGGGATTCTTCACTGTAAGGTCTGTGGAAATGTGGATTCGGCTCCCTCAGGAAGTAGTTTCAGCAACTACTATAGATTGCTTAAAACTTTATGTCTGAAGAAAAAGCTGGATGATTTCTACAAGCACAGAATATAACTGGGGATTAGGGATTTAAAGGAATGAGATTGTTGATCCAGGGAACATCCAGTTGCCATAAAGGAATCAGGAAAAATATTTTTTCCCGATTGGAAGAAATTAAACCAGGCTTCATAAGGTTTTTTTTTTTTACCTTCCTCTGGGTTAATAGTGCATATAAGTTTCTATCTGTAATATGCAGGATTTATAGTATGTCCCTTGTGTGTCTTTTAACTTCTGTAACTGTAGATACTTTCAGAATGAGAGCTCTTTAGCCAAGATTGACTTGTTCTCATTCTTTTCTCTCCTTTTAATATTTTGTTTGCGTCCTAAGGACTGCATAATCTTCAGCAGGATTTGCATTGGTGCCATTATTCTGAGCTATGGGAACAAGTTTGGATATTTATTCATTAATCTGCTTGCTGCAAGCCTTTCCGCAATGCTCCTGCTCAGCTTTCTAATCTCAGGACAAACGCTTTATTCTGAGAAATAAGAATGGAAGTCTCAAGAAAGAGATATGTAGCACAGACCCATAGGAAACATTTGCAATTATGTAAGAATAAAAAAAAGTGTTTAAAATAGGAGAAGGATACAGTTGTGTATTTAGTGATTTGAGGATCCTGGTGTGTCAGCTGTCCCTTGACCTTTATGTACAGTGGAGGTTAATACTTCACAGTCAGCAAAGAGCAAACTGCCATTCTGTATTTATCTTAAAGATAAATTATATCGAATGGGAACATCATCCAGGTACCCAGTATGACTGCTCAGTGCTTTTAAAATTCATTCTGACATTTATCTTTCACAGCTGCACCCTACAGATCTCATGTTGCTGCAATTCTTATCTTTCAAATGTGCATGTGACCTCAATTCCAATGGGGAACTAATGAAGAAAATCTAAACCCAATCACTGAACTCTTATGTACGTTTTTAAATATAAATAAATGTTCAATTTATATCAGTTGAATGCATTGCAGATGCATGAAAGTCTTACAGTTAGTTTCCTTTAGAAAGCAGCCACAAACTAAGTAGAAAAGCCTATTCCATGCTGCAGGAAAAAGCCCTTGCTCTGTGTATATAAGTAGTGGTCTCCTTGCAGAAGTCTAGATTGCCCCTGCTCACTCAGACCTATAGCTGCGTTCAGCAAAGATATCAGCAGAGAGACCACTGCATCCAAATGGAGTCTTTCTAATCAGCAGGCTATGGGTGCTACATGGATCCTTGCTGAAATACAAATGTTCACCTTAAGGAAGCCAGCCCAGAGTTATGATGTGCAGCACAACAATGGGTGCGATAGAAAGAAAGCATACAAGGCATGGAAAAGATGCAGGAAATTCCTTCCGCCATCTCCCATCATCTATCTTGCCTGGACAGATATCGGCATTGCACAATACTGGTTGAGCTGGACTAAGGGGTGTCACTGCCAGCTTAGATCTTTCCTTGAAATCCAGAAGGTTATTAGGAGACAGATTGCCATGAGGCTGGGTGACCATATTGCCTGATCTGTGCCCCTAAATAGTCCTATCACCCAGCTTTGTAATGTGACAGGTTCCATGCAAAGAGCTTGTGCATGGGAATATATCATTGTCATAGGTCTTGTAACAACATGTACTTTATTCTATGGGTGGATATTTTTATTTCCTTAAGTAAACCTGTGTTCAGACTATGCTCGATAAAGTATGTACATATGCAGGAACAATAAGTAAAAGCATTTTAAAACATATACTTCTGTAGCTATAGGCATTGTGGAGAAATTCATCTTCAAAGTTCACATCATAGGCATCAAGATCTTAGTTACTTTACTTTTTCTTCTTTCTTTTGCACCACAATCTTAGTGTCAGACAGCCGGCTATTGTAAACCCACAACAGACTTGTTCCCATTGCTGCATTGCTATAGAGCATGCATTTACAAGATGAAACGTCTACATGTATTACATGCCTTAGTGTTCTAGATTCCTAAACCTTTTTAATGGTACACGTTTAGCTCAATGCAGCTACTATGCAATGCTTTGCCCTGCATTTTCAAAAGCATTGCATGCAACATTTTTCTGTACGTTGTAATGGATTGAGCAAGCCAATCAAATAAATGTGCCTTGTTGAAACAAGCCCTAAGAAATACACAATAAAACCTGACCTTAGAGTCTCTGTTGTGATCTTTGAGAATGAATTACTTCCCATCACATGCAGCTAGTAGGAAAAGATTGAAATGCCCTTAGTTAGTTTGTGGCACTGCCACACTTATTGGTGACTGAAAAGATTGTAAGCTCTTCGGGGCAGGGTCCTCTCTGTTTGTATCTGTCTGTCATTTGCAACCCCTATTTAATGTACATTGCTGCGTAATATGTTGGCATTATATAAATCCTGGATAATAATAATAGTGGCTAATGGGAAAAAAAAACTGCCCCTTTGAAGGTGGTAACTGGGATAAAAAATGCTGCTGTGTTGGTAGTGATTTAGTGATAGATGTGGCAGATGGGGGTGCAATGTTGCTGGTGGTAGGAATAGTGGCCCATCATTAGTGCCAGTGTGAAGAATTATGTTCTATCTTGGGTGGTATTAGAAGAAATAGTGTCCCAATTAATGTCAGTATGAGGAATAGTACCCCATCATTAATGACAGTGGGGGAATAGTACCCCATCATTACTAACAGTGGGGGAATAGTGCCCCATCATTATTAACAGTGGGGGAATAGTGCCCCATCATTATTAACAGTGGGGGAATAGTGCCCCATCATTAATGACAGTGGGGCAATAGAACCCCATCATTAATGACAGTGGGGCAATAGAACCCCATCATTAATGACAGTGGGGGAATAGAACCCCATCATTAATGACACTGGGGGAATAGTACCTCATTAATAATAAGAGTGGGGAAATAGTACCCTATCATTAATGAGAGTGGGGGAATAGTACCCCATTATTAATAACAGTGGGGGAATAGTACCCCATCATTAATGGCAGTGGGGGGAATAGTACCCCATCATTAATGGCAGTGGGGGAATAGTGCCCCATCATTAATAACAGTGGGGGAATAGTACCCCATCATTAATAACAGTGGGGGAATAGTACCCCATCATTATTAACAGTGGGGGAATAGTACCCCATCATTAATATAACAGTGGGGGAATAGTACCCCATCATTAATAACAGTGGGGGAATAGTACCCCATCATTATTAACAGTGGGGGAATAGTACCCCATCATTAATAGCAGTGGGGGAATAGTACCCCATCATTAATGACACTGGGGGAATAGTACCCCATAATTAATGACACTGGGGGAATAGTACCCCATCATTAATAGCAGTGGGGGAATAGTACCCCATCATTAATGACAGTGGGGGAATAGTACCCCATCATTAATGACAGTGGGGGAATAGTACCCCATCATTAATGACAGTGGGGGAATAGTGCCCCATCATTAATGACACTGGGGGAATAGTGCCCCTTCATTGGTATCGCTGGGAGGAGTTGTATCCAAATATTGTTGTCACTACAAGGTTTAGTGGCCCCTTATTGGTATCAGTGGGGGGAATAGTGCCCTAGCATTGGTGTCAGTTGGAGCAATGATATCTCAACAGTTGGGAGGAATTGTGTCTCATTGTGGGTACCATTTGGACAAATAACTTCCCATCGTTGTTGTCAGGGGAGAAAAAGTTCCCCATTATTTTTTGTGACAGGAAAACTTTCCCCTATACTTGGTTTCAATGGAGTAATAGTGACCCTTGTTGTAGTCAGTTGGGGAAATCATCCCCCATTGTTGGGGTAGGGGTAAAAAATGAAAAATCCTGGGAGGGGAGGCAGAACAGCTCCAATCACTGAGCTCTCCGTTCTGCCTTATGAAGAGAATTCCATGATCGTCCGCAGGCTCTGCACCCGGGGCCACATTTTATGGTTCACCATGCCCTGCCTAGTATACTGAAATCAGATATCCGCTCCCCATTATAAACTCCCCCCCCATATCAATAAAACCGCCAATTATCCATGGGCCAATCATGTTATTGGTTTTCTTACAATTGATGTTTGTCATATGGAAAGAAGCGTGACACATAACTTTGGCCTATAAACAACATTAAAAAATCAATCCGACATACTTGAGAAGTCATTTGATTGTTCATTAACTAATAAATGTATGTGTGATCGTGCAATGATGCAAAGACTGTGGAGCATGTGAGCGGGCAGCCAGATCTTATCACTAAGTCTGCTTTTATTTTTAATGTCTAATTATCATCCAACGTTGTGTAATGGAAACGGAATCTGGATAAAGCATGGATGAGACTGCCACAGCCATTGAGCAGTACTGAGCTGCCCCCTGCCAACCCCTCCATTCATTTCCTATGGACATCTGTGTCGCAATGGTCATTTATATTAATTTTTTTTGAATCTAGAATAAAAAATGATGAAGTTTTACGTTTTAATTGTTTAGTTCCCTTTATTGAGATGGAAATAAGCCGGTGTGCCTAGATTTTCCAATTTACAGGTGTAACAGGAAGTGGGGGCTGGGCATAACCTAGCAGGACAATGGACACACACAAAACAAAACAGTTCTGCAGGTGAGATTCTACAGGTAGCTTCCTAGCCACAGGTGTAGAATATGAGAGTGTCCGCAATCTGGCCAACCAGCTGAACAAGCTCTAAACAATAGATCTACTGGCAGGTAATAAAATGTCATACAGGGGACCATTCTGCAGATGGCAGGCATATATTGTTCCAATGGAAAGAGATAGAGTAACTGCACTAAGGCAAGGAGAGCTCCCTCTAGTGGCTGAACTTCAAATCTCCTAATTAAATACAATTTTAAAAATATGTAAGAGCAAGCTGCATCTTAGGGCCCCACAGGGGTGATGCAAAATGTAAACATCATCAAAAATCCAAGATGGAAAACACAGAAATAATAACTCAAAATATGAATTTGTTAAAAAAACTCTATCCTTTCCCTTTAATCAGATTGAATGTTAACCAAACCCAACACACTGCACAGGTATTTTACTTTTTTATTTGCTTAGATCTTGCAAGGTCAGAGTCAGCCTAAACTCTGCTCTATAAATCCCTTTCCTTTACCTCACTTCAACCTACCTGACGTACGTGAAAATTTAAGGCACTGCAGCGGTCGGCTGACCACATGGCATGTACAGAGTCCATTAGGAGAAAGCAATTGGGGACAGAGTCCTTCTAAAACATTATTCAAGGTGCAGAGTTCAGCATGCCTGCACTGTTAGCATTGCACCATTACTGGCACAGATAAAGCCGTATTGATAAGTCAGATTCCAGTTTGGAGAACTTAACTGATCAGTTGCAATCATTGGGCCTCCTGCAGCTCCTCAATGTACAATGCTACAGCAATGAGCATGACTGGTCATTTTACATTAAAGTGGACCTATCAGAAACTTTATAAATCACAATATCAAGCAGTAGTAAAACATTTCCAGAAATCTCCATTTTATTTTAAAAATCTGTCCCTAAGCTCCAGTCTGGTGACTTTGCCTGGGCTGAGATGATGTTATCAGTTTTCTGCAGGCAGGAAGAAGAATTTCCTTAGTCAATGCTTCTCTAATGAGGAAAGTAGCAAGTCACAAGTTGAGAGGCTGCTGCAGCTCTGTGGCAGCTCAGTTCCTCGATGGAGCTTTCCCCTGCAGTAAGTCTTTTCTGCCACTAGATGTCCTCGGTCTTCAAGGTTGCATGACCTCCAGCTTGGAATACTGAGGGCATCCTGTGAGTACAGTACAGAGGATCATGGACCTTCCCCATGAAAGAACCTCATGATGGAGCTGTGTGCATCACGTCCAGCCATATGGTACACTAATCGATGAGAATAATTAAAGAATACTTGTGACACGTGTCCATTTCAATGTGAACAGAAAGGAAAAAACATATGAAATGGCCACAATTCCAAATGATCATCAGACCGGGACAAACGTACAGCTGTTAAGATATATGAAGATCTCCTAAAACTCCTTTCTGATCCTTTAATGTGATAGGTCCATTGATTACCCAATAGCAAGCCTAGGACACAGAAGGGTGGGGACAGGTTTAAATTTTACATAAAGTGGAGATTTACAAGCAATTTGATCTGCCAATATAATTTTTATATTCATTTTCCACTAAAATATCTTCAGCTTCAGTCTGCTGTGTTTATCTTACTGAGAATATGACGCTGCCATTGCTGAATTTTTATCTGGGATCTAGTGGTTTTAATATTTTCTGAGTTATTGCCTTGGAAAGAGCCAGCAGATGAGAATGTCGGCCTGCAGTCAGGACTCCAAATCTGCGTGTTTGTTCCAGGTCTGTGCTGCGGGGTGCTGCGGGGAGCATCAAAATCATTGGATCAGCATAACAGCCAAGCAACTAGAAATCAGATCAAGAAGAAATCAGAAGAAAGTCTGCAATGGCAATCTTTATATTGTACAAGGGAAGGGGCCACTATAAATCACTGCCCTCCCCTGCAAACTTTGGATGCCCTTCCACCCCTGGGAGGGTATATGTAATCCAACTGGCAACACATCATCCTAAAGGGGAACCCTGGAACATTTAACAAGTAAAGGATGATTGGATTCACACAGATCATTGTGATCTGCATGATGGATGATAGGGGTGAATGGGCCCATATCTACTAAACTGCAGCACACATGTGAATCAGCCCCATAAGGCAGAATAGGATGCATGTAATGCATTTAAATTCTACAAAATACATTATTATTATTATTATTATTATTATTATTATTATTAATAATAATATTAATAAACAGGATTTATATAGTGCCAACATATAATGCAGCGCTGTACATTTAATAGGGGTTGCAAATGACAGACAAATACAGACAGTGACTCAGGAGGAGAGGGCCCTGCCCTGAAGAGCTTACAATCTAGTAAATATGAGTTTTTCTGGGGTTATTTTTGGATTATAGCAGCCTATTGATTGACTTTTGACTAATAATATTCCATTATTTTGCATTACCATATGATGTGGTGCACTAGGTGCGATAGGTGTACTATTCACAGTTATTGAAGCACATACATTAGCAACAACAGTGCCTTGGGTGGAAATCCTCTAATGGGGACTTTTTTTTTCCCCAAGAAACCTGATGAAATTTCTCTAATTTCCGGTTTTGTTTCTTTCACAGGAAGTGAGGGTAAATCTCCCCAAGGGGACACAGACATCAAAATCTTAATGATTTCCTACTTTTTTAAAAATTAAAGAAAATAAAATAAAACAAAAGACACTTTATGATGACACTGGTTAACATGTGTGTTTTGTGGTTGGAAATCCGGGAAAAGGAATGAATTATTGAGATCTCCCCGGCAGTGAAGGGGTTAACCTGTTATGCAACCCAGCGAGTGCGTGAGTGTCCCAGCGGGGGCGTGGCCAGAAGGAGATGGGCGTGTCACATGTGTGGGGTTTTCCCAGGCGATGGGCGGTATCTGGGCGTGGTTTGTGCGGGGAAAGGCGGAGTGTGGGCGTGGTTAACGAGTTTGTTGACGTGTTGGTGCATCGTCCATGGGCATGGGGGGCAGCCTGGCAGAGGGATCGCAGCTCAGCCTGGGGTAAGAGTCATTTCACACGTTACCCTGCACCTACACAACTTCCTCCACAGCCTATCACCGCACTCACATACAGCTGTTGTACAGGGTGATGGTATGTGTGGCTGCCATAAGCCTGTCAGCACAAGTTTGCAATGTTTCATAGTAAACTGGCCAGATTTAGGGGCAGATAATATAACTGAGTTGCATTTCTTTTAGATTGGCAGCAGACCTGGGTGACAGTATAGGAAGACATGTTGTATTACAATGTAACTATTGTGTATGTTGGGGGCAGTCTGACTTTTAAAGAGCAGGTTGACCTATAGGGAGGGGAGATTGCTGAGAGGTGGGGGGAGGGTAGCCTTTCTGGAGGGAGGGGGTTGTCACTTGCTGCACCAATGTAACATATATCATATTGTGATACCAAGTAGCAATATTTTATTGGCAGATGTTACTTTTCCATTAGGACTACAAGTCCCAGCATGATCTGTCAGCCTGCAGCACTCAGGGATAGTGATCACGAGTCTCTATGCCTGCATAAAGTTTAGTTTGCTGGATCACTGCAGGTCATGAACAATTGCCTTTTCCGAAATAAAATACTTATTAACACTTTTTTTTTAAATTCTTTGCTCCATCTTAGTGTTGCTGATCTGCACCCTCTTATTATTATTATTATTATTATTAAACATGATTTATATAGCGCCAACATATTACGCAGCGCTGTACATTAAATAGGGATTGCAAATGACAGACTAATACAGACAGTGATGGGTAATAAGACACTCAGGAGCTGGGTGACTGTAATATGATATTACAGGGGAAATAAGACACTCAGGAGCTGGGTGACAGTAATATGATGGTACAGGGGTAACAAGACACTCAGGAGCCGGGTGACTGTAATATGATGGTACATGGGTAACAAGACACTCAGGAGCTGGGTGACTGTAATATGATATTACAGGGGTAATAA
>NC_092859.1:11810929-11813416 GCF_032062135.1 Pyxicephalus adspersus
GGGTAATAAGACACTCAGGAGCTGGGTGACTGTAATATGATGGTACATGGAGGATATCATTAATCAGTAATAAGATATTTGGGTAATTATGCATTGTGATTTGATTTCACCTTTTCTCTGGTTGTGTTTTTTTAGTGTGTACAGAGGTCAGGAGAGATGGAACAAATATTAATGATATTTCGGAGCAGTGGAAGGACTGGTGTGCTTGGTATAAATGTAGGAAATATTAGATTAGAGTCGTAGAGTCGTACTTCTTACATTCTCATAGTACACTCACCATATACAGTATCGTTATACACAGTGATTACAGAAAGTATTTAGCACCCCTTCACTTTTTCCAGTTTTGTTATATTGCAGTTTGATGCTCCAGTTGTTTATTTTCCTTTTTTCTTCTCATTATTTTTCTCCAGAGATGTTCGTTAGGCTACCAGTCAGGGCTCTGGCTGGGCCACTGTAGGACATTCACAGAGTTGTCCCTAAGCCAGCCCTGTGTTGTCTTCGCTGTGTGCTTTGGGTAATTGTAATGTTGGAACGTGAACCTTCGATCCAATCTGAGGTCCTGAGCTGTCTCAGATCCAGTCTGTAGAGTCTGTAGAACAGGTTTTCATTGAGGTTATCTCTGTACTTTGCTCCGTTCAGATTTCCCTTAAATCTCACCAGTTTCCCAGTCCCTGCTGATGAAAAAAAACCCACAGCATTATTCTACCACCACCATGCTTCACAGTTGTGATGGTAATGGGTAGATGATGAGCAGTGCCTGGTTTCCTCCAGCCATAACTAAGGCCTAACAGTTTAATCTTGGTTTCATTACACCTGAGAATCTTGTTCTTCACAGTCTGAAAGTTCTTCAGGTGCTTTCTGACTTGGGGAGAGTCTTCTGTCCGACCACTCTGCCATAAAGCTCAGGTCGGTAGAAGCCTGCAGTTATGGTTGTCCTTCTGAACCTGATCTCCACACAGGATATCTGGAACTCAGTCAGAGTGACCACCGGGGTGCCAAACTTCTTCCATTTGAGAATTATGCAGACCACTGAGCTCTTGGGAACCTTCAGTGCAGCAGAAATTGTTTTGTAGCCTTCACCAGGTCTGGGCTTTGCCACAATCCCAAGCTCTGCAGGCTGTTCCCCTCATGGCTTGGTGTTTCTTCTGATATGAATTACCTGCAATGAGGCCATCTATAGAGAGGTGGCGCCATACCAAATCATGTCCAATCAATTTAATTTACTACAGGTGAACCTGACCAATCAAGGTGAAGAAACATCTCAGACGGGATCAAAAATTAGAGGCCCCTGAGCTAACTTTCAAACATTTCCAAAGGTCTCTATACTTTTCCAAATGCCATAGTCCAGGTTTTTCTTACATTTACAAAATTGACTAAGATTCTGTTCTCACTTTGTCGTTATGTAATACTAAGTGTACAATAATGATAACATTACAAAATTTAAAAAAGTGAAGGGGTGGGCTTAATACTTTCTGCGGTCCCTGTAAACTCTGTATATTTACATTTGCATTTGTTTTTTTGGGGGGTTGTTAAGAGTTGGTTGGTGTATTATATTTATATTATATTGTGAATGCAACCTTAAGCCTTCCCTTTTAACAATACTTTCATTAACAATAGCGAGGTATAGATAATACAACGTGTGCAGCAACCAAAAATCAGTTTATAATGAAAAAAATGTTACTTTATTTTATAATTATATTTAACATTTATTTATTATTTTTTTATTTACTAGTTTATTTTATTTTATATATTATTGTTATTGATTTTTATATTTTATGTTATATCATATATATTTTAATATATATTTATATTATTCTATTATTTACATGATATATATTATTTAAAAGGTATTTATATATTGTTTAAAAATCATTTTATCAATATTTATGTTTAATTTTCTTCTTCACAGATACTGATTATCACTGCCTAGAATATTGTGGACTGAACTCATACTAAGAATATAGAAGATCCCGGCTTTCCGCAGTAAGGGGTGGAGTCTGCAGCGTGCCCCACCCCCAGCGCTCACTGCTGAGTCTTGTATGGTTCCTCATGTGTAAGGGGAGATTGTGTCGGGTGCGGTGGTTGTGACCGGCGAAGTAACAATGGCAGACAGTATGGTGCTCAGTTACTGCGTGGTAACTGCAAGCTTTATGTTTTTCCAGCTGATGTTTTCTTTCATAAGCCCCATCATCTCCATCAAATATTTCAGCACTTACAAACAGCTCACCAGTGGGAAACAGTGCGAATGGGACTCCAGGTAAATGTGTAACCCGTTACATCATATTACAATCACCCAGCTCCTGAGTGTCTTATTACCCCTGTAACATCATATTACAGTCACCCAGCTCCTGAGTGTCTTATTACCCCTGTAACATCATATTACAGTCTCCCAGCTCCTGAGTGTCATATTACCCCTGTAATATCATATTACAGTCACCCGGCTCCTGAGTGTCCTATTACCCCTGTAACATCATATTACAGTCACCC
>NC_092859.1:11813651-11839785 GCF_032062135.1 Pyxicephalus adspersus
ATATTACAGTCACCCAGCTCCTGAGTGTCTTATTACCCCTCTAAAATTATATTACAGTCACCCAGCTCCTGAGTGTCTTATTACCCCTCTAAAATCATATTACAGTCACCCGGATCCTGATTGTCTTATTACCCCTGTACCATCATAATACAGTCACCCAGCTCCTGAGTGTCTTATTACCCCTGTACCATCATAATACAGTCACCCAGCTCCTGAGTGTCCTCTTACCCCTGTAACATCATAATATAGTCCACTAGCTTGGTGTATATTGTTGCAGTAATGTCTTCTGTCTTTCAGGATTGTCTCCACAGTGCATGCATTGATTGTTGGATCTTTTTGTCTCTACATATTAGCTTTCGATGATGCTGTGAATCTGGACCCCATATGGTGAATATTCATTTTGTATTAAAATAATTTTATATTTAGTCCTGTTTTTTTCCCATCACATATTGTAAATGCTGTCATTTTCTTTTCCTCTTCTTGTTGTGTTTTCTGTCTTCTTCTATTTAATTCTCTTACATCTTTACTGTGTCTTTTCTAATACCTTCATGAATTGGTCACCATTCCAGTTTCCTCACCCCAGGGCTGTGAATGTTAGATCAGGGAACAAACAGAACTCTAGCTCAGAGTTACAAATCAGATCTTTGTCCCAAGAAACTATACCGATAATCTGATTGGTTATTGGTTGCTCTTATACAGGATAAACCATTTTGCTGCATGAAGTTTTAGCAATAAACATCTAAATGGATCTCCCTGTAGCTGCTTCCCCCAGTAATGCTGAAGGCCATTGCATTGCTTTGTAAGGATAAGTCCAGGCAGGCAATGAGCTTACAATGTGGTTACTGAACACCACAGGTGGTTTATTGGATGGATCAATTTATTTACCAATACCAATGACAGAAAAGCACATGGCATATGCCTAACATTACAAGATAGCTTCCTTAAGGGCAGATTCAGACCCCAAACCTGTGTTGCTCTTTAAGAAACAGTGTCGGCACATTTGACAGCTCGTGGCAGTGGGTGATATTGGTGCTTCTCACTGATGCTCCCATTGATTTTCTATGGAGCTGCTGCCAGGGGACGCTGGCACAAGAATTCTTTAAATGAACTGTGACCTCATGGCCAGTCTGATGATAGACTTATAGAGTTTTAGTTTCTTCCAGAGGAGCCCTAATTTTCTGTCAACAAGAATTTATATCAAATGTTTTCAAGCTAAAGGGAATTATCTTTTACTTGTCCCTAAAACAAGTCTCTGCATTGGAAACTCTTTCCTCTGTTTCTGGCCAGTGAACATGAAACATCTATTATTTTTACTCACTTATAGGCCCTGATTTATTCAAGTTCACCAAGGCTGGAGAGAATATACTTTCATTAGTGAAGCTGAGTATTTAAGCAAACCTGGAATGGATTTCCTAAAATCAAGCTATTTGTTAGGTATTTGTTAGCAAATGTTTTCAATCCTGGGCCAGATCCATTCCAGGTTTGCTGGATCACCCAGCTTCACCGATGAAAGTGTATTCTCTCCAGCCTTGGAAAACTTTAATAAATTAGGGCCATAGTCTTAGCCATCACCAGGACAAGCGGAGAGTAAATCTGGGACACAGAAGGAGATCTGTGAACCATTGCTAATATAATTTTTTATTATAAAATATCACCATTATAAAAATAAGACTTTCTTTCAGTGATGAATACATTACATAACAAATATACCAGCCTGATGCCAAGTAAATGCACAGAGAACGTCCTCCAAGGTTGGGTTGAAGAATTGTATTCTGTAATTGATCAAATCTAATATTAAATGTCTCACTCTCATGTAATGGGGAATAACATTTGCTGATCCAGCTTTTGGGTTCAGCAAATTATAGACAATCTGTAATACCAATGGAAGATCCTGGGATAAAAATCCCTTTCCATGAATAGCTTGCATGTCGAAACACTAAAGCTGCGTACACACGGCAAATTTTTCTCGCCCGATAATCGGTATCGGCCAATTATCGGGCGAAAATCTGCCGTGTGTACAGTCGGTCGTCGTCCATCGTCCGACGACCGTCCTGGCGGATCCATGGACGATGGACGACGACCGATCCTAATGAAAGGGAAGGGGAGAGCGCGCAGCAGGGTGCCGCTCCGTCGCTCTCCCCCTCCCCTCTCCATAGAGCATGAATGGTGCTGTATGTACAGCATCGTTCATGCATCGTGCAGTCTTTTCTCGTTGGAAAGGATCGTGAAAGATCCTTTCCAACGAGAAAAATTGCAGGTGTGTATGCAGCTTAAGGCTAGAAGAAACCTGTGAAAGAATTGTTGTTGGGATGTTCTACACTCACTGGCCAATTTTTAAGACAGACTTGCTCAACACAATTATCTAATCAGCCAATCACGTGGCAGCAACTCAATGCATTAATGCATATATAGTTAAGAAGTTTAAACTGAGCATCAGAATGGGAATGAAAGGTGGTTTAAGTGACTTAAATTTTAGCATGATTGTTGGTGCTAGGTGGGCTGGTTTGTGTATTTCAGAAACTGTGGCTCTGCTGGGATATTCACACACAGCCATCTGTAGGGTTTACAGAGAATGGTCGGAAAAGCGGAAACGATCCAGTTCTCTGATGAAAGATTCCTAGTAAAATCCAGAAGTCAGATTAGAACGCCCAGACTGGTTGGAGCTGATAGAAAGGCGTCAGTAACTTAAATAAGCACACAATACAGCAGCAATAGATCACACGGGCTACCACTCCTGTCAGCTAAGAAGAGACAGCTGAGGCTACAATTTGTATAAGCTCACCAAAATTAGGCCAGAAAGGATTGGAAGAACGTTGCCTGCTCTTACAAGTCTTGATTTCTGCTGCAATATCTGTCAACATGCTCAAATCTGATGTCTTGACCATGACAATGAGTTCACCATACTCAAGTGGTCTCCACAATCATTAATATTTGGGATGCAGTGGAATGATAAATTGGTATAAAGGAAATGCAGTCAACAAATCGGCATCAACCGCATGATGCCGTCTTGTCAATATGGACCAAAATCTCCATTTCCAACACCTTGCTGGATCTATGCCACAAAGAGGTATGGCAGTTCTGAAGGCCAGTTGGGTTGAACCTGGTTCTAGCAAGTAAAGGAGATGCTGAGTGTAGGAGCACCTTCCACCGGAGGACTGCTGATTGTCTATGGATATTTAGATGAATATGGATTTGGATTATTGTGTGTTCCTACTTATTGCAAGACTGTGCACAATAAATGTCAATTTATGGAGCACAACCTTGGAGAATACCTCCCAAACCTTTGAAGACAGGGAAGAGGGACATATTTTAGCTCAAAGCATGTCAGCAAACAACACACTCCTGCCACACAACCAAAATACAAGTGCAAAAAGTAATTAGATAAATTGACAAATGTTTTTTTCACCAACACATTTCCTTTATACTCGCATTCTAGAATGACCAATAGAATGATTTAGAAAACTGGATAGAAGGTTTATTACAATATATCACTTTTTATTTGTTTAATGATACGTTTTATAGAGGTGTATAGATTCATCCAAAAAAGTAACTGAGTAGGATAGGGGGTGAGAAGAAAATTGGATCTGAAAAAGGGAAAATCCCTCCAAATTGAAGAAAATTTAATAATGCATGAATTTATAGAAGTTCAACTCTTTGACTGTTGGAAGGTTGTTAGGTAACTATCTCAATTTCCCCCAAAACAACTCTTTGAAAAACCAATATAAATGTTTGAAATACAAATCAGAAACAATTGGGAGGTATATTGGAGAACTATCTAGGTAATTACTTGGCTTTGGGCTGGTTCCATATTGCAATGTACTGTTATCATCACTAGATGCAAATTGAAGGTTTTATTTTCATTTATGTCTGAGGGGCCCGTCCATTTTTAATGATGGTGATCAAGATATAAAGTATACGAGTTTGAAAAACCTATCCACCAATTTAGATCAGTGTTTCTCGACTAGAGTCTTCCAGAGTTTGCTAGGGGTTCTTTGAGCAATTTGCACTTCTCAGGCCAGTTACTATTGACCCCAATGATCTTTTTAGCTATTGGTGAGGTTGGCATTCTTCCAAATAGCCACCACACTAATATACTGTGAGCTGTGCATATAGTAAATATAACATGGGTTTCCCAAGACCTGAAAGTTATTTCAAGGCTTTCCCTCATTGATTCCCCAAGTGATTTAGACACTTCCACAATTATTATTATTATTAAACAGGATTTATATAGCACCAACATATTACGCAGCGCTGTACATTAAATAGGGATTCCACAATAATAAACTGCTCCTTCCTAAATGGGTCAATATTGAGTTTCCAAGGTTCCATTTAGATGTTGGACGACCCACATTTTGGCATCAGACCTCAGTAATAAGAGCTGCCTGCATGGCCTCTGTAAACAGATCAGCTTATCTAGACCTGTAATGAAAAATTAATAGTTAGAAATTAAAAGGTGGAATCCCCATTGGTTGGCATAGACCAGCATAGACATTCCATATTTTTTATTCTATGATGCAAGGCATCCAATTTTATCTCTGCAATGCTTTCACTGTTTGCACCCCTCCCTTGAATATCCTTCTCTTGAACTCGATTTTTCATCTCATGCCACACAATGGACTCTCTTATGTTGGGTATAATGTGATTCTTTGTTATGTGAAGTTGGTTAATGTGACCCCCCTGCTCTGATCTCAATGCATGAATTTTGCCACTTAACCCATAAGCAGTAAAACTTACCCTACAATGCCAGTGTCACAGTGTCAGCCCTCAATGTGCTTTGTATACAGACGGCTTCCAAGAAAAAGAATGGGCGGCACAGAATGTTCATAGGCGTAATGCCATAACCGCTTATGGAGGACCTGTCATGACTAGGGATATGGAAGAATCTAAAAACTCGCTTTTAGGAAACATTGTTACCTCCTTTGCCTTGTTTCATATCTGTTAATATTTTTAGGGATTTTTTAGGCCAAAGTAGACATTCCTTGTTTCATATCAATATGGTATAATGGTAAATGTGGTATAATGGTGTTAATTGACATCCAAAATACCCCACTGCATTCACCCTGAGGTTATTGGAATGGAATAAAAGTACATCCTGCTATGGGATTGGATTAAAAAGAACCAACAAACTCCATGCAGTGATGAATCACAAGCCCCAGTGCCATAACCTCACAATCCTAACCACCTTCTCCTACCTTTCTCTCTCTGTTTCCACCCTGTCCTCTCCCTCTTCAACCCCCGAAGGACACCATCTAACCTTCCTGTTCTCATTTCAGGGGTGATCCATTTCAAGTGAAAATGAATGTTGCAATTACCTGTGGCTACCTCGTTTATGGTAAAAATATGAATATTGAATGAATGCCAGTAATAATAATGCTAATAAGGATAAGGAGACAAATCCCTAAAGGCTCATACACAAAGCTAAGAACTGGTGTTATCATCCAACCAATCAGATTCTCCTCTTCATTCTCCTTTATCATTATGGAATCATACAAGGGAGAATCTGTTTGTATGTTGAGTTTCATGTAAAAGCCATTGGTTGCTCTTGTGGTGAAATCACACCACCAGCCTTATTCATAAAGTTTTTATACTTATAATGTATTTATATTTATATGTATTGACCCTTCTTATAGCTTTCCAAAATTAAAATGAAATAAAAATGTTAAAAATGCACATTTTATGTCTAAAATTACTTAAAGCCCCCCAAGTCACACCACTAGCCTTAAAATTAATAAAGATATTTTATAGTTATAATGTATATATATTTTTATGTATTGACCCTTCCTCAGGCCTTCCAATAATAAAATGAAATTAAGTAAAAAATAATGTAAAAAGTAAAAATTAAAATTAAAAAAAGTACATTTTAGGTATAAAATTACTTAAAACCTTCAAATTATGTTTTCCTCACGATATATGTTTTCTGTATGCAGAGACTCCTCATTGCTAGCTGCAGTTTTTTTTGCCCCACAATATCAAATTAGTTTTAGTGCACACCAAACACCAAATATTTCCATTTTTCTAAGATATTTAAGATGAGTTAGTGCTGAGAAAATAGATACCAAATATCTAACATTATATAACATTTTTAACTTCAATATTGTATTCCCTATGAAACTCAGAGAGTATGGGACCCAACATTGTCCACACTATGGGCCTGATTTATTAAAGCTCTTCAAGGCTGGGGAAGATAGACTATCATCAGTGAACCTGGGTAATCCAGCAAACATGGAATGGAACCAATCCAGGATTGAATACATTTGCTAACAAACAGCAAATAACTTTTAAGAAATCCATTCCAGGTTTGCTGGATCACCTAGCTGATGAAAGTGTATCCAGACCAGCCTTGGAAAGCTTTATTAAATCAGGCCCTATGGTACCCAAAATTGTCAACAGTATGGTACCCAAAGGCAACACATTATGTGTCATCAGTATACCTGCAAATAATGGTCCAATATATATTCCTATAAAAGTGTCAGCAGTAACCCAGAAAGCAATTGGAATTTGCTGATTTTAGTCCATCCAAGTCACAAATTTACGTTGGATTTTGAAGGTACTAAATTAATAAAATTTAAAACCATCTGTTTTTATTATCAATACTTTAAGTGTTGAAATTACATGAAATAAATTTGCATACCTTTTTCTATAATTCCACAATTGAAGAGCCATGAGTGTAATATGTCCATACACAATGGTGTCAAGGTTAGATCCAAAGGAGACATTTACTCCTTTTCCCTAAAAAACTTATTCTTTAAACTTTAATTTATTTTAAAATATATTCTTGTATATGTTTTTTATGCAATGTTTTGTTTTCTCCAGACTTGTTATTTTTTGCTCGCTATTGGAAGGAGATGAGAGATCCGTATATGGTTTGCCACCACTTTGCGGTGATCTACGCCTATGGATATGTTTTGGTATGTCACTGATTGCATGTACAGTGCATTGTGATTGAAAGAACGTGATTAGAAAGAAGTAACGCTATAATCATTCATAGGCTGACCTATTCATAGATATATTATATGGTCAATGGTTTGTAGACTATTGCACCTCTTGTTGTTGGACCATCCATTCATGGGTATTAATAGGAAGTTAGTTTCCCTAGCTATAACAGCTTTGGCTCATCATGGAAGGTTCTTCCACAAATAATATTATTACACAGTATTTAAATAGCGCCAACATATTACACAGCGCTGTACAAAGTCCATAGTCTTGTCAATAGCTGTCCCTAAAAGGAGCTCACAATCTAATGTCCCTACCGTAGTCATATGTCATTAATACAGTTTAGGGTCAATTTGGAGGGAAGCCAATTAACCTAACTGCATGTTTTTGGAATGTGGGAAAAACCGGAGTACCCGGGAGAACCTTCAAACTCCATGCAGATAGAGACCTGGCTGAGATTTAAATCTGGGACCCAGCACTGCAAAGACCAGAGTGCTAACCACTGAGCCACCATTCTCATTAAAATATTTGTTTGTGAAAATTGTCACCAAGGTAATCAAAGGAGCATTTGTAAAGTTGGATGCTGATGCTGGATGAGAAGAACTGGTTCACCGCTGGCAAACCAAACCATCCCAAAGATAATGGTATGAGGGAGTTTGGTATGAGGTCAGACTTGTCATGCCATATCTTACCTTTCTATGTGGATGCACAGTCATTCAAGTCATCCTGCTAATACAGAGATATATAGAGAGAGCACATCAATATAGAGATTACAGACAGGAAGGGGATAAATACTTATAGTTTTCCTATATTCTTCTTTTTATTAATTATTGTAGTATATATGTATTCTACTTTGCAGAACCGAGGAGTGCTGCCATATTTTGCCAATTTCCGGTTGATATCCGAACTTTCAACACCTTTTGTAAATCAGAGGTGAGAATTCTATAATTGACAAATATCTATAAAATTAATAAATAAACCTTCTCCCAATTCTGTGAAATTCAAATTTAAGGATATGATGTGAAGTCAAAAAAGGAAATTAGGAAAGGAGAGGTTGATAACCCCAGTGTTAGGCCGACCATGCTGACCTCCATTTGAACTTCTCTAATTGACTACATTCTGGTCTTACTGTCTCCCATCTCTACACAGTATTATCCCTGTCGGCTTAACACTGGGGTTATCAACCTCTATTATTCTCTAATAATCCCACACAATTCATCCGTTTTCCTGTCTATGAACTGGACTTCATATAACAAGTTTAACATTGTGTAATAACATTCAAGACGGAGGAGAAGCTGATGAAGGGTTAGAAGTCATGAACTTGTGAAGGAGGCCAGGAATGAATTGTCATAACTAAAAAAGGGAATGTGAAACAAAGACCTCCAGATGTATGCTCTTAAAGCAGCCATTACTATATTAAAAATCCCCCTTACTTCATCCTTGGTGGGGCTTACCAGTGTATACATGCATTACGTAACACTCTCCTGCTAATGTGCGATTACCCCTGAGGAAGCCTATATCTGGCGAAACGCGTCGGGTATCACTGTCACATTTATGCAAATTGCTAACAAAATTATGCTCATACTGGACTGATGGGGCAATATGTCTAATAAGTCTGGCCAAAAGCTTGTTTACCAATGTGAATTTTGTGGGATATGTACTTTCTCTGATTTGTATTGTGTTTTGAAAAATTAATAACAATACAACACTGTTTGCCTAAAAAAAAACCCCTCTGCCTGCTTTATTTGTTACTTGATACTTAATAAGCTGAGGTTGGCAAACCCTTGAAGGGTGGTTAATAGGGATGAGTGAGCGAGAATATTAGGTTTGATCTTGCGGCGAAACGGGCCTTTCTCACTTACCGAAAATGTAAGCAAGGACGGCCTTCTGATTCGCTGAGAGCTCTCGCTGAACAGAAGGATTTCCAGGGTTGCATCATGCAGCCCTGGAAATCCTCTGCGATCCCCGGGCACTAGAGGTTAAATAACTTCTAGTGCCCCGGGGATCGCAAACAGGGAGATTCCCAGGGCTGAATGCAGCTCTGGGAATCCTCCTGTTTTAATTTCCCCTTCTGATGGTTTCGCGAAATTAGTTCGCTGAAATTTCGCGGAACCATTGGAAGTTTGAGGAAAGTTTCGTGAGAAATCCAGAATGAATCCAGAAATAACCTTATATTTATTGATTTATCAACACCATTACTATTCTATTTAGTTCTTTATTAAGGATATGATCAATTAATAAAGCAAAATAGGAAAATGAATGGATTTATCACGAATGTAACTCCAAAGACTCCAGAAATAAAATTGGCTAAAATGCTGTTTTATTTAAGCATCATTACTTTGCTCCACCATCTTTTTTGGCCCTTTAAACCTTTTTGGTTTTTCACACACATGCTAAAATGCCCTTTTTTTCTTGTTACATGACTTGCAGTACCTGGTCTTAGGTCTGATATTTTAAAATAGAATTTAAAAATTGAAAATGTCTAGCACAAACATAATACAGAAGGAGGAGATATCCCTGTTTGAGCAAGTATGTTGGAAACAAAGGAGAAGCTCCAAAATCTCCGACCCTTTACATGTGTCCCCAACCATGTTCCTGGGATTTATAAAACCGTGCAGCAGTATATTTATATTTGATGATTATCTCAGTGTTTTATTCCTTCTCCATAGGTGGTTCTTTGATGTAGTTGGCATGCCACGTTCCTCAAAGCCTGTCCTCATCAATGGCTTAGCAATGGCTGTTGTCTTCTTTATTGTCCGAATTGCCGTCATTCCCAGCTATTACTCCCAAGTGTTTGCCACGTTTGGCACAGAAGGTTATATCAGGTTAGGCATTGGCCCACAAGTGGCATGGATTGTTTCCTGCGTCATCCTGGACATCCTCAACGTCTTCTGGATGTATAAGATTGGGTTTGGATTTTATCGGGTGGTCACAAAAGCCAAACCTGGGGGAAAGCCTAGAAGGAACCACGCAGACTGAGCAACCATGAACCTCCGCCATGTCCTACCTGGCAAGAGAAGCTCCATATTGAAGCCTTCCTGTGGAAGAGACCCCTTTATGTGATACTTCAGAAAAGTCACATTCTTTGTCTAAGTTTTTTTTTTTTTAATTTAAAATCAAGATGCCTTCAGAGATACATATTGATCAGTGTTTTTATACTAGCCACTATCTTGTGTTGTGAAGGTTTGTGGTACTGTAGCAGTTACTTGAACCTTCCTGATCTGAACTTCCAGAAATAGAGGAGCTGTGGGGTTTGGACTTCTGTGGTCAGATGTAGGCCTGGTTCCACGAGCACAGGCCACTTATCACAAATATCAGGACAAGACCTAATCACAGCAAAACCAAGTGCCAAATTTTTGTTCCTTTTTGGTTGGACAAATGCTTTAAATACTAATTTGGAAGGGGGGTCTATAGGTATTGCTGCTTAGGAACTTTATGCATATAAGCCTAACTATATTTGGACTTTGGGGTAAATACCACCGTGAAGAACTCTCCAGCCACTTTTTTTTTTTTACTAAATCACTTACCTTTGGGGTGGTATTACTTTAGCTTATCATTGAGGGGCAGCATGACTATCCATATTTCATCCAGTTTCTCCAAAATAGTGTCATGGAGTTTGGTGGAACAGACATTCAGATCCTAAATAATCCAGACAACAGAGCAAAGACTGCAATGGAAGAAGTAGGAGGCCAATGATCAGGATAAGCTAAGTCCAATTACAGTGCAAACAATATATATGAATAACCCTTGGCATGGCCAGTCATGCAGACCCCTACCCAATGCATGGGCAAACAGACTTTACTGTTGATCAGGTACAGGCTGAATGTCCAGCAGTCTACGTAAGTGCTTCTTGATTAGGACAAGTGTGTACTGAGCTGCAGAGAGCACAAGGCTGAACTTTACATCCAGTTAGGTGAAAACTGTTTATAGCTCAGGGAAGCTTCGGGTTGTTTTAAACCCCAATGGGTGATAAACTTACAGGACTGCCATGTAAAGTGGTATTTACCCAGAACTCTTTTTTTCAAGTGCCTTGGAGTGGGAAATATGTTGGTACAATGGACAGAGTTGGTCCAAAAGATTAAAAATGGACTTAATAGTTATATGTAGAAGAATTGTAATAACTACTGGTATAGGAAATTTCTTCTAACATTTTATGACATGGTAATATGATGTCCTGGTAATATGTGGAAACAACTTTGAAAATAAATATAAAACTATCAAAACCGTTTTATTCTGTTTCTGGCATCACATCACTCATCAGGGCTCGTCAGAGGTGGACATAATAGGGAGGTAAAAAGTGTGCCACTGCACAAGGGCCCTGGACCCTACTCAGCCAATAGGAGACCCAAGTCATTTCAGCAGGGGGACCCTTGGTGAATTCTGCACAGGGGTCCACTGTTAGCTGCCTCCACCAATAGGCCTCATTAATACCACCGATTCTGCAGAGGCTTTGTTACTCAGAAAGTCAGAGTGCCCCATAGATGGGTCCTGGTCACATACCTCTAAAATTAGATTGTTACGTGCTTTATTGGGCCTCTGGCCCCTGCTGCATGCAAAAGAAATGCCTCTGTGCCAAGAAGTCTAATCTTTCTACTTCTTAATTTCTTCTAGTGGGCCCCAGGTACTCAATTCGACCCTAGGTGGACTTCTGGGTTCAAATGGACTTTCACCCCAATTTGACTTTTTTGTGTGTGACCTGTTTCAGAAAAATGGTATTACAGGCACTCCCCAGATTACATACAAGATAGGGACTGTAGGTTTGTTCTTAAGTTGAATTTGTATGTAAGCCGGAACAGGTACATTAATTTAATAATTGCAATTAGGACAGATGTTTGTCTCAACATATTATTAGGCAGCATGGTGGCAGTGTATAAAACCAAACTGTGAGTTAATCACAAACAAAGAAAAAAATCTTTATGAAGCCTAGACATTTATTAACTTCTGGAGCAAGCTGTGCTTTGATATGCAAAAAGAAACAACTGCTGAGTTTGTCTTGGTCATTAAAGAGTTACAAGAGGCTGCAGAAAGAGCTCACCCACAACCTCAGCTGTGTTTAGCAAAAAATTTCTTCTGCAAGTCATGCAAACCTCCCCTACCCCCTTCAAGCTTCTGTTCTGCACACAAGGGAGCAAGCAAGACCTGTTTGTTCGTATCTTGAATTCGCCCATATGCCGGATGTCCTCAACCCGGGGACTACCTGTACTTGCCAAACCTGCCAGTGTTGTCCATCAAATGTATGCAGCTTCCTGGAATAGTGTGGCAATGATGCTGCACTGCTCCTGAATTCACAGCAGCATTCTCACTGTCATGTGGGCTAATCCAGCTTGCACTACAGTAGGATAAAAAAGTATTAGGGGGCGTTGCTATCATCCCTGCTGGTTTACAAGCCTGTCAATCATCACATTGCCCCACCCAGTCACACCAATTGCTTTCTGCTTTCTGAAACCCGCCCACTGTGAGCTGTAGTGTGGTATGGGGAACATGGTAGTACCACATATTAAGTAGTAGTACCTGAATTTGTCCTGGTATGAGCCCTGTGCAGTCCCTTTCCAGTGGGGTTTAAAGAGGGTGAGTGAGAAGCAGCACACAAAGCCAATCAGATGTTTTTTGCAGCATGGAGTAAGCTGATAGGGCACAGGCTGAAGGAAGGGGAGGACCCCTGTAAATTAAAATTAAACCACAGCACAGTATTTCAACCTTATTTGTATTTTATCTGTGCTTATTGTTTGGGGTTTAGGAACCATTTCTTATCTTTGCAGACAGAGAAATATGAAATATCACACAAAAACTGGTTGCAAATATTACATAAAACTAAATAAAATCAATACTGATTCCTTTTATTGCAAGTTTTGTAAATTAGGATGTAATTTTTCATTTTAGCCTGTAGAGGTCAGTGTTGTACTTTCTAATTATGAAATGATTGTGTTTGTGTCAGTGAGCTGCTGCTTCGCTTTTTCTTTTTTCTCCTTTCTATTTCTCACTTTGGACACATTTAATGAATGCAAAGCTGTGTAAGTGAAAGAATCTCATCTGGTATCAGGAGTCTTTGTGCAGCAGCACTTAGACAAGGAGAAGGAAGCTGCACAAAGAGTTAATCAGTGTGCTGGAGAGCTATTTAAGAACATTCTGCTTAGGGTAGGGACATGATCTGTAAGTGTTAATGAACTGCAGCAAAAAGATTGGACCATTACAGGTTCTGGTGCTCTGATTCTCTGCTTGGTGCAGTGATGGTGAGGGCATAATAATGGGCACAATAAGTATCATTGGGGTG
The DNA here is from genome assembly GCF_032062135.1 of Pyxicephalus adspersus. Classification (NCBI taxonomy): domain Eukaryota; kingdom Metazoa; phylum Chordata; class Amphibia; order Anura; family Pyxicephalidae; genus Pyxicephalus; species Pyxicephalus adspersus. Next base: position 11,826,856 of record NC_092859.1, read on the forward strand.
ATAGGAGCCCCTCATAATGAGCTCAGCAGGTTCACACCCTGCACAGGATTGGTGGGAACACCTTAGATTTGGCACAGCAGGTGTGCAAACCCAGGAACCCAGGTCAGGCATGGTGGGCACAGCAGGTGTGGGAACCGGGGAACTCTGGGAATAATTTTTGAGAGATGCCACATCCACATAGGAAAATTCTCTGACACCAAAAAATAAAAATCCATTGTGGATAGGCTGGCTTTTACTGTAAAAGCTTTACAGACTTAAAATATTCCTTAGAATAAACCTGTCCCTGTTTTCCTCCTAGGGCACCGCCATCTTCTTCACTTCCGCCATGTCATGGTTAGACATCTTGATTGGCCAGGCCAGGATGACACATGGGCAGGGGGGTGCGCGTTATGCTGGCAACCAATGCTGGCGGTACACATGGGCAGCTCAGCTTTGTTGCCAGAAACTCAAAGCGATGGGGCAGGTAAGAGGGACATCTCCTGTCCTTTTCTCCAATAATGACCAACCTGATAACGGGAAAGAAAAAGCTTTGTATTGCTTTCCTTGAGGCTAGCCAGATAAAGGTTCTTTTCTGAACTCTGCATGAACTCTGCCTGCTTCTTGTTCTTGTTCTTAATATTTCATCCCGGTGTAGTCACGCCAACATGGAAGACATTCCTATATTCTTCTTTACACAGTTTATAAACTTTACTATTCTATATGGAGTATTAGGATTGGAGCTGTCATAAGTATTTGTAACACCATTGAAGAGCTCCTGAGGGGCTTTAGAACCAAAATCTGCAAAGTTAAACTCTATCTTAACTTTTTACTTTGTACATAGATGGTAAAGGTTTGAACCACGGTTAGGTTTGTATTGCTGTTTTTGTTCCCATTGGAGAATTTTTACTTTATGTAATACTCTCTTTTCAAATAAATTCTGAATTTCAGAACAGGAAGTAGGAAGAAATCGTCCAATAGGCTCACTTGTTCTGGTGATAGCTATTGGCATAACAATTGCCATCGCACCACATGTGGCTGCAGTGGGACCCGGGAGAGAAACAGGGCCCCATGTTAAGGAAAACCAAACTTTGCACCATTAGCTGCTCCCAGGTGTGTAGCAAACTGCTGCAATGCCTCCAGATCTGGAAAACTTCACCGATGAAGAGACAGCGGCTGATCTGGCTCTGCACAATATCGGGTTCCGGAATACCTTCTATGGAGCACTGCCCAGAGGTGCACATGCAACCTCCGACCTCCCTCTGTAGAGATTACCTCTTATTTCCTTCTGTGTCACCGAAGATCCTCTTAGTGGGATGAAGGTGGCAAAAAAAGTGTGACCGGTATTTTAAAGCATTTATAAACTATCCTAAATGGGCTTAAATACACTTTAAGAAAGGTCAAAATGGGGCAAACTGTCCAGCAGGATATGTATAGAGTGTCCTTCTAGTGACACATTTGTTGCTGTTAATCGGTGGGATTGTGTGGGTGCAACGTGTGCCGCCAAGTCACCCCTGTTCCTGGTTGTGTGACACACACCATAAGAAATCCTGACAATCCCAGGCATTTGTATGATGGCAGATCCATTGTCTTTGCACATTACAGGTGGAACACAGAGTCCGGGCCTGTTAATCTCCCGGATCTGGTGGGATTTGTTCCATGTTTTTCTTTTGTCGTTTTTAGACGATGACACCGCAGACTGTTGTGCACATTATGTGCTTTTATGTTATGATCCGGTATAATGTGTTTGTTGGTTGCTGTGAGTGACCTGTGCATGGAAGAAGCTCCTAAACCCACAAAAAATGGCTGCTTCTGCTGGGGGGTGGCAGATCCTGGACGCCACAAAAGGCAAAGAAACAAAGTGACCCTACACTTTACCCATTAAGGGAATGTGTTAACCCCCCCAAACTTGTTACTTATACGCAACTTTCATTCACTGCCCAATTGCCTGATCTTTCCATTGGGGTATTACCTGGGAAGCAAATTACTTCTCCTCTTCCTTCCACAACTGGCTGCCCAAATGGCATCATATGGGGGTGGGCGGAGGGTCCTTTATCCTTGATGGAGAGAAATAGATACAGAGGTGTGTTGTGTTGACGTGGATTGTAATGCATACTTAGGAGCTGCATAAAATGCAACATCTCTAGATTTTTGGTATAAAAAGGGCACCTAGGAAACTATTGTATTTGTGGTGTCCTTGTGTTGGATAACAGAGTTTGTTGCCCTTCAATAAGTGGGCCGTGTTGAATGGTTCCGTCTGCTTTCTATATTCCTGCATTCCCAGTCAATGGATCTTCCTTGCCAACTTCCTGGAACACAAGACAGCTGAATGAACACAATAATAATACAAAACACCCCATGCACATAAATCCTACACTAAACAAAATACATCCCTATTAGAGTCCCTCCTAAGAACAGAAGTTATCCTGGAGATCAGCCAGTAACCACAAAGTAGATGTCAAGAACAGTCCGGATCAGCTAAGTGGACAGCACAGCCTTTGCAAAGTGGCGGAGGGCAGGAATGGATGCCAGATCACGTCGTGCCATGCTCAGTGTAGCTAGAGTTGGATTCCTTTCCATTGATTATGGGGTTCACTGAAACAAAGAGCAAATTTCCCAAATTATTGAAGGAATATAGAAGGGCTCCACCGAATGCTCTGAGATTAGAATGAAGGACCCCTTTTGGCACAACATATATAGATAATGGACACAACTTGATTGATGTTCAAACATTATCAATACAAATGATAAAGCCCAAACCAGCAAGAATACTCAACAAATAAATGTGGATACCATCAATGACCTTTCCTTCTATAAATGCTGGCAGGTATGCTTTGGTGTCCCAAATATCAAGATATTTTATAAAAATATCAAGTTCTAATAATTTGATGAAATTGGCATCCCATTAGCAAGGTCCCATTTTAGGAGATCCCAGAAGACAGACCCCACCAGTCCCATAGTGTTTTTCTTTCTACACCCCTTTATTATACCAAGTTGGCACAATTCTGATTGAACGACATATGATCCTTTACTAGGATCATCAATGGGTGATGACCAGGTAAATGAATAAGATCTCCCCGATATCACCTGGCATAACCACTTAGCAAAATATCAATCAGGAGGAGAACCTAGTTACATAGTTACATAGTAAATCTGGTTGAATAAAGACATAAATCCATCAAGTTTAACCACTAGAGAAAAAACATATCCCAGATATAAAACCATATGGACATACCTTTGTGATGCAGAGGAATGCAAAAAAAAAAAAAAAAAAAAGCCCTGGTTAAATTTGCTCCAACAGGGAAAACAATTCCTTCCTTATTCCATGAAAAATCGGATGTTTTCTAGTTTTCAAAAGCTTTATGTTACATTCAAATCTAACATCTAATACAATATTTCTCAATCAGGGTTCTTCCAGGGGTTCCTTGAGCAATTTGTGCCACTCAGGTCAGTTGATGTGAAACCAATGATCTTTTTGGCTATATATAAGGATGACATTCTTCCCACTGGTCATTCTGATCACCACGCCAATGTATTGTGAGTTGCTTTTGTTTTTTTCAAGGGTTCCCCCATGTTATAAAAGTTGAGCTACACTGGTCTAGTATATTAGGTACGTACATATTAACCATCCGATATATACACCAGGTACCATTCATAATACCCATGTTTGCAAGCCATCAGTTGATAATTCTTGTTTGAAATTGTTTCATGGGATTGGAAATCAAAAGGAATTTAAAAATTCAACGTGTGTAGCAACACTTAGGCTTAGGGATAAAAGCTGCAATAATGTTAATTTGTGAAGTATCACAATATGCTCTTATCATCTCCTGTCTGGACTACTGTAACCTCCTCCCCTCTGGTATTCCACTAACCCGACTCTCTCCTCTACAATCTATCATGAATGCTGCAGCCAGACTCATCCATGCTTCCCTCCGCTCCTCTTCCGCTGCATCTCTTTGTAGTTCTCTTCATTGCCTCCATTGGCTTCCATTTCACCTTAGAATCAAATTCAAGCTCCTGTGCTTTGCCTTCAAATCCCTCCACAGTTCTTGTCCCACTTACCTTTCTGACTTGGTAAAAAAATACTCCCCCTGCCGCTCTCTCCGCTCCTCCAATGACCTACTAATGACTTCCTCACTCATAACCTCATCACACGCACGGCTCCAAGACTTTTCTAGAGCTGCTCCAACTCTCTGAAATGGTCTTCCTCGTCCTATTCGGCTTGCTCCTACTTTCTGCTCATTTAAAAGAGCGCTCAAAACCCATTTTTTCAAACTTGCCTACCCGTCTTCTTCTGTCAATTGAAACCACCACTACTTCCCACCACTACATATCTCCCATCCTATGTGTGTGAAATTCCCCCACCTACTAGATTGTAAGCTCTTCGGGGCAGGGTCCTCTCCTCCTGTATCACTGTCTGTATTAGTCTGTCATTTGCAATCCCAATTTATTGTACAGCGCTGCGTAATATGTTGGCGCTATATAATATATATAAAATCCTGTTTATTAATAATAATATTATTAATAATAATAATAATAATAATATGTCTGACCAAAGCAAACTTAAAGAAAGTCTTCTACAAAGCAACCCGAAGATCTATGGCAGGTTCATAGCGGTCATACGTCCCCTGTTCTCAGTACATCCAGCAAGCTTGTGGAAAATATCATCAGAACATAATCAGAACTCTAAATCAGCATACTTGTTCCAGCTGAGGAATGCAGGGAAGAAGAAGTCATACAACACATATTGTTTGGTTTATAAGATCTGATCATTTGCATATTATTGGCCCTTACAGATGAAATCATTATTAGGAAGTAAATATTACAAAATATAGGCGAATTCTTTGTAAAATTTTAAAAGCAACTTTTTCTGTAATTCTTTGTCCCCCCTCCTCCCTATTCTCTCTCTCATCTCCATCAAGACCAGCGTGAGTTCCAGTGTTTAAATTGCACTGTGATGATCACCAGAAGTCCTCGCATTATACTCTGTGCTATGTTCGCTCTATTATGCCTATTTTAGGAAAAGCTGCCACCCTTATGTAAGACCCCCCTTCCTCCTCCTTACACACCCGAGCCTCACTCAATGGGAATTTCTGCATCCTGACAGACAGGAGCAGGAATGTGCCACCATGACATGCTATGACATCACCGAGCGGCTTCCCTGTGACACAATTGTAATATCAGCTTTGCAGGAATGCGTTGAATATGTCCCAACAAATTAAAAAAATTAGGTGTTAAATGTTGCTCTTTAACTGTATATATATTGTCTATAATCTAGGACGGCCATTCTCAACCAGGGATCCACGGAACCAAAGGGATCCTTCAGAGGTATCCAGGGATTTCTTGAGCCGATAGCTGATTGACCTTCCATTGCTCAATCCAGAATTTTTCTGAGACGCATGGGAAGAAATTGTAGGCGGGTGGCAGACCCTGTATTGTGACCCAGCTCATCAGTAACCTGATGAGCTGAAAAGTGCCGGGTGGTGCCCCTGGGTAAAATGGGCTGGGGAGAACACTGACCTTCTATAATAAGGTGCCTGCATAGGCTTGGGCCCAATGCCACATGGCGGAGCCGGCTAAATGAACACAAAGTAAAGTCTGTCAAGGTGGAATTCTGACCACCGATATATGAGTGCATTTTTCCCACTGTCAAGCAATGCAAACAGATCAGAGAAAAGGGTTCACGAAAGCTAAAAAGTTCCTCAAGGTTGGGAAAGGCTGATTTTTATCACCAGTGTATACAGCTATGGCCAGTGGTGGACGTAGGCTGCTGGAAACCATTTTGGATTCTCTTATCGTTGTTGGTTCACCTACCCATGGTCTCCCACCTCCTGGGACTAATAAATAAAGTTAACCCCCACCAAAAGCTCCTACAGAACCTACATTATTATCTGTCTTAGCACATCTTCTAATTTTGTAGTTTGTGCGTAACACCTCTTACCCTCCTTTACTCAACTTACTGTTCTAATGGCACCATCAGTAACAGTGGCATCCCTTCTTTGGGTGCTATCATCTCCAATGGGCCGGGTGTACGATTTTCTAATCAAATCCAATCCAATCTGGAGTGAAGTTGAGTAGGTCTGGTAATGCCCATGTTGTACCCACCAAGAGTCAGAAAGAGAGGGAGGTTGGTGGGTTGATGTTAATAAATCCATATCAAGACTTGTCCATGAAAAAAGGAAGCATGTTGAGTCAGGTATGTGACCATGGAATGTTTGAGATTTATCTGAGAGCTGCTGGTTAGAGGATGCAAAAGAAGAGAATATTGGATAGGTAGCAGATGGTCCCACTCCACCGTGGCATGAAGTGAAAGCTTTCTATTCTTCTGTATGGCCACCACCAGAACACGCCTGATATACTGATCTCTATGTAAGTGTTTCTCAACCAAGGTTCCTCCAGAGGTTCCTAGGGGTTCCTCCTTTTTCAGTGACCCCAATGATCTATTTGCTGACATTCTTCCCAATGGTCAGCAATTTAAGAGAGATCCTCTTCCTCACTGACCACCTGAATGGAATTTTAAGGGTTCCCCCATATTAACACAGGGATCTTTGCCACTTCCTCTCCCCCTACACACCCTTACGTGAGGAGAAAACTCCTGAATAGGTACACAAATGGCAATAAAACATAGTTTCTTCCTCTTACCCACGCTTACAAATAACAAAAATGTTTTGGCTGGAGTTTAGCCAAATAGCCCAAAGGAAATCACAGAAATAGCTATTCAGCAAAGCTATTCAGGAAAACATACTCACAATGACAGTTTTCATAGTCTTACCTCTACTTTCATATATGTATCACAGTTTAATCTAAATATGATGCAGCAATACATTACATTAGGAGTTTGACCATGATGCCCAGTTCATTCCAATAGTCAGGCAGTCCCCTCGCTCCCTCCATACCCGGAGACTATATGAGGACACTTATACTGAGAGCACAGGTTTCCTATCTATGCCAGCATAAAGTGCCAAGAGGAAAAGGTATTTAGGAGATTATAAAGCCAAAATAAGTCATCTATTGTGATGCTAAGTGATGAAAAGGCCCTTTGAGGCTTCGGGTTTAAACAACATAATACAATTCCACAGCATAATAGCTTTATCCTTAATATTCCATTGGCAGTATAATATGAAATCAAGCTTGTAATTTACTTTCAGAAATGTAACTGGAATGTAACCTGGCAGGGGTTAGTCCTTCGCTAAAGGTGATTATTATTACTCCATCGCATGTACCAATTGCCTGCTTGTTGCACGTATAATGTGATGAATTCCCATTTGTTGCCTGTATATGTTATAGAAATTGCCCCATCGTTGCCCAAATATTGTCACAATTGTTAATCTTTATTTATATATGAATTCAAATATCATATATTGTAACAAATTGTTGTCCATATCTTGCATGACTAATTATTGGTATTGTCATGATTTCCTACCTGTGGTCTGTATATATTATAACAAAATGCCCATTTGTTAATTAGATATTGTCGTAATTGTCAGTTCGTTACCTGAATATTATAAAAATAGGCCATTCACATACTATATATTGTAACAAATTGTTGTTTTTATCTTGTCATGACTAATTATTTATTTCCGGGTATTATCACCCATAGCCTATAAATATTATAAATAAACAAAAATTGCCCCTTTGTTGACCACATTCTGTCACAATTTGCAATTTGTTACCTTCATATTAAAAAACAGGTCATTCATATTCCATATATTTTAAAGATTTGTTGTCCACATCTAGTCATGGCTAAACATTTGTCATGATTTCACATTTGAAGCCCACAATCTACTAGGACTGCAAACTTTTAGGATATGTATTGTTAAGTAGTGTTGGTGTTTGAATTCGGGTTGTCCTTATATTGGACCCGAATATGGCTGTTTGAATTTGGATACACTCGACCCAATAAAAGAACAAGATTCGACGGCAAAAATTGGGATAAAAAAAATGTGTTAAAAATGTTAATGTTTGTGTTTATTTAACTATTTTTTTTACAGGTTATCCTACAATGACATGATATCTCTTACTCTGTAACACAGTTTCCAGCACAGAAATATTATGATACATTTGTTACATTTTTCTTTTATTCACTGCAAGCAAAGTGTAACAAATGTATCATAATACTGTGCTGGAAAGTGTGTTATAGAGTAAAGCTACGTACACACTTCCAATTATTATCGTTTGTAAACGAACGACGAATGATCCTGCACGATATCTGCGAACGATCGTATAGCACCGATCCTGTACATACAGATAACGACACGATCGTTCAAAGATATTGTACACACGTATATATACACACAGTATATATGAATATATATATATATATATACACACATACACTCACATACACAATACAGCCTGTATCGATCAAATGTTCGTTCATCGCGCATGCTCAGAACATGCACGATCACTGAACGACTGTACACACGATAGATGGTCAACAATCGTCGTCCAATCCGATCCGCCGGTCCGGTCGTTCATTTCCAACGACTATCCTCGTTCATCGGCGTCGTTGGTTACTTTTTTTACAAACGATTTTTGGCCAATCGGTCGTTCGTCGTTCATTTCCAACGATAAAAATTGGACGTGTGTACGCAGCTTAAGAGATATCTGACCGGCATCTTCTCAATGATTGCAGCCCAGTCTGAGAAGAGTGTGCAATCTCCAGGGCACTACAGGTTAATTAACCTGTAGTGCCCTGGGGATCGTAGTGGAACTGCAGAGTTCATCTGTAGTTCAGTTCTCACGGTCACATGACCGTGGGAACTTTGCGGTCACAGCTGTGACTGCAGGCGATCCCCGGGCACTAACAGAGGTTGAACGTGGACAAGTTTCCCCATTCATCACATCTAGTGCCCTGTGTTCTTGGATAGAGACATTCTATCCAAGAACACATATTACTAGTAAAGGGCTGCAAGAGCAATCTGATTCCTCTTGCAGCCCTTAATAGTCCCTAAAAAAAACCTGAACTCCCCCACTATTGACTTCGGCATTCGATCTCCCGAACAATATCTCACTATTCGATTGAATAGCTGTCGATTCAAATAGTGAGATATTCGACCAACACTATTGTTAAGTCAACCCTGCCACATGACCCTGTCCCCATTTACCCACTTTATTATTAGCCCCTCAAATTTATAATAAACAAATATATTTTAAATATATAAATGCTATAATACCCCAAAATATGTGGAAGTAGAAGACCTTTTTGCATATTTAGGCAATCAACACAACATCATGGTCCACAAATCTCAGTTATGTGGGCCATGATGTATAACCCCTGGAGCTTCTTGCCAATGCTTATACAGATCATTACCAAAGCTAGAAGAGAAGGAGTGAAGGATTTGTCTCCAAGAAAGAGACATTACCTTCCCATGAAGGACTATTAGGAGCTGTGCCATTTTTAAAAAACAAAAGGTTCCTTCTAAAAGCCGGTCTGCTGTTGCCTCTCTTGCCCAGAATAGCCACCCTTGTGTTCCTTCTTAGGTTACGCTCACTTTTACAGGCCTTGTGTTCTTGACTTGGGACATTGGCCCCATTCGTGACCTGGACATTCCTCTATTCAGTGGGAGCTCCATGCTGGCTTTGTGCCCACATCAAAATGACGAGGCCTCTAGAGCAACATAAAAGCTTCTCGAATGAGACTTACCCGATCTTGGGGTACCTGATCTTAGGCAGCCCTATTCAGTAGAAGACATTGACCTCAAAAAACTTCTTACCCTACAAAAAAAAAATATTTTTATTTGGAATAAGAGATTTAAAACTACACGGACAGCTATTCGCACGCTGTTTCTCTTCTATAATTATATGAGCTAATAAAAAGCAGTGCTGAGCAGATGATGACACATCATGGTATGGGAACTTGGTATGGGGACTCCTCTCTTGGCTTTCTATCAAGTGACAAATCAAACAGAAAATTCTCTTTCCCTCTCGTAGTTTTGCCGGTTCTCACACGTAAAGCCTCATCTCCCATCATAAACTTTTCCTAGAGTTATGGACCTATAAAACAATCGTAAACAGGTTCATAGGTTGGAAGTATGGATGAAATTTACAGGATACATTCTGATACAATTTTGGAGATTTACTAGATGTAAGGAGTATTGTGAATCAGTTATAACTCTGCTGGGAGATAGTTTCTTACACGTAAGTGGTTTTCTGATCTGAAGGACCCACCAATTGACCTTTATTCTACAAAAAATGTCTGGTCACATTAAACTGCTTAAACAAGTTTCTGTAAGGATTTCTAACATTTGCTTTCATAGATACCCTAAGCCAGCACCCTGTAAAAACACCAGAATCCATAATGCTGTAAATTTGAGGTAGAGATTAACAAAGCATTGAGGACAAAGCAATGGCCATAGAACCAACATTCCCAAAGAAAACCCTGTACAAAGCATTGGTCAGACCACATCTGGAATATGCAGTCCAGTTTGGGGCACCAGTTCACAAAAAGGACATTGTGGAATTGGAGGGAGTGCAGAGAAGGGCAACTAAACTAATAAAAGGAATGGAGGAGCTCAGCTATGAGGGGAGATTAGCTGAACTGAATCTATTCTCCCTTGAGAAGAGATGTATAAGGGGGGATATGATCACCCTGTATAAATATATAAATGGTCCATATAGAGAACTCTCTTCCCAATTATTCACTTTTAGATCATTACAAAGAACAAGAGGGCACTCTTTGCGTCTGGAGGAAAAGAAGTTTAAGCTCCGGTAAGGAAGGGATTCTTCACTGTAAGGTCTGTGGAAATGTGGATTCGGCTCCCTCAGGAAGTAGTTTCAGCAACTACTGTAGATTGCTTTAGGAAAAAGCTGGATGATTTCTAGAAGCACAGAATATAACTGGGTATTAAGGCTTTAAAGTAAAAATAACCGTGACTGTTGATCCAGGGAACATCCCATTGCCTCATGGAATCTGAAAATGTCTTATAGGGTTTTATATCTGGGATAAGTTTATTTCCATAGTGGTTGAACTTGATATACTTTTTTCAACCTAACCTACTATGAAACGGCAGCAATGGCAGTGACACCAGTGCTTCCTCTTGCACTTTTTTAATCAATAGAACACCGGTGGTAGCATCCGGCCACATTTAATTCTCATTCTTTTAAATGGATTGCCTAGGTAGTTTCCTTAGTGGACGCTAATGGGATACAATTGGAGATTTGCTAAGCAGTATTTGGCTCTACATTGGACAGGGCCTTTTTTTTTCTTTTTGTCCATTTTTCACTATACTTATTTAACTTTGTTATGAGAAGTAGGATAGAATTTACCATTATTTGTTTGTTGTCTTTGGCTCTAAATTGTCCAAATGCCCAAACATCAAAAAAACCTTCTATTAAATAAAAACAGGTATGCAACACTTATTTAAACATATATATATATCATCTTAAAACAACAACTTATTAACTTAACCTAAACCATTTTTATTACCCTTTAAAGTAATACTAATACTCTCCCCCTTGTTCTATAGCATGCTCTGTTCAGTCTCTAAAACTGAAGAAAGTTATTCTTGTGTGAGCCTAAAATGGTGACTTGGAGCTTGCAGAGGACGGTGGAAGGTCTGGGGACATGATTTCTGCCCCCATGTAACATTATGGCTGCCTAATTGGCCAGTCATTTAGTGGAGGGCAGTTGCTAATGCCACCATTTTTGTTTTTTAAATTTCACCACTTTTTCTTTACCGCTTGCCTGAAAATGCAGTATGATGGAGCTGGAAACAAAAGAGTCCATACTGTATATGTAGTATGTAGTGCTTTACCCAGAGCATTGCTTTAGCAGTTTCTCAGTCTTTTTAACGAGGGGGAACCCTTGCTGGAGTTACTATTTCCACAACAGTACATTACTGTAGTGGTCAGTGAGAAGAATGTCTCTTACATTGCCGGCCATTGGGAAGAATGTCACCATTACAGATCATTGGTATCACCTGAGCTCATTGCTCGAGGAACCCCTAACAACCTCTGGAGGAACCCCAGTTGAGAAACATTGCTCTGCCTACTACTTCCCTTTAAATATCCTGATTTTCTACTTGAATAAAGTTCTTTAAAATGTTTTCAAATCAATCAATGAAATCTGCATGTGATACTGGAAATACCCTAAAACTTTCTATATGGCACCCACATACTATAAACACAATATCTGGAGAAGCCCCAATGCCAAATTGAAGGTATTCAGTTACCAAGGTTCTTCTAACGATGAAACAATCGGGATTTTCCAGAGAGGATCCCATAACAAAATTCAGAAATCTGATCATTCAAAAAGATAGAATTCACCCTGCAGAAATGTTATATCCCTCTCCATCAGAGAGTTGTATTCCATGCACAATGCCAGAGCCAATAAAATGTATTTTCCTTACACAATACAATTTTAATGATCACATTGCTGGATATGAATTGTATCAAAGTTCTGGAAGTGCCGGCTCTTGCAGATGGATTTTCTATATCTGAATAATCTGGTATAAACCTTACAGAAAGAAAGGAATAACAGAACGATTATAGAGTTATGGAAAATGGTGATAGGCGCATGGCGAGCCGGTAAAGTGGCAGCAAATCTCCGTCTTGTGCAAGCTTGTGTGTCAGGTTGGAGCGCATTGTGATTCAATAAGATTCCATGCCCTGGGGAATGTAACAGAGTACAGCTAACAAACATACATTGTTCACTAAATATGTTCACATACAGATAGGGAAAATCATTTTCCTAACAATTCCAGAACTCATTAACTCATTCCATACATCAATTATTTACTACAATTATGAAGTACTATAAAGCTGGGTAATAAGGCCCTGCTGGTGCTGGAATGTACTGAAATGTTACTGGGGTAATACAGGGGATGGTACAGGGGTAATAAGATATTCAGGAGCTGGGTGACAGTAATATAAGGTTACAGGGGTAATAAGTCACTCAGGAGCCGGGTGACTGTAATATGATATTACAGGGGTAATAAGACACTCAGGAGCTGG
>NC_092859.1:11840620-11843628 GCF_032062135.1 Pyxicephalus adspersus
TATGATGTTACAGGGGTATTAAGACACTCATGAGCTGGATGACTGTAATATGATGTTACAGGGGTAAAAAGAAACTCAGGAGCTGGGTGACTGTAATGGGTATTACAGGGGTATTAAGACACTCAGGAGCTGGGTGACTGTAATATGATGTTACAGGGGTAATAAGACACTCAGGAGCTGGGTGACTGTAATATGATGTTACAGGGGTAAAAAGAAACTCAGGAACCGGGTAACTGTAATATGATGTTACAGGGGGGTAATAAGACACTCAGAAGCTGGGTGACTGTAATAGTAAGTCATGGGGCAGTACTATGGGGTAATATAATACAATAATATTGGGCAGGTTCTGGATTCCAGTAATAATCAGTCTTTGTGTTATATCAGTGCAGTACGGCACGTTTGTGTACTGTAGAATGTAAGCTCCCGGGGTTTTGGAGGTGTGAAAGTTACGTCTGGGAGGAAAGGATTGTATGTCAGATTCTGGCTCGGCGACCCTCCGCTCCATATAAAGACTAAAGCAGTGGCACATTCATCTGTTTACAAAAGTCGGTTTAAAGACAGGAATTTATCTTCCTCTGTGATTTTCTCCCTCCCTCCGGCTCCCTGCCAGGCTCTCTTGCTCAGGCTCCTGCTCTCTGCATTGCTACCAGATTTATTTAAGAGTGAAAACCCAGAGATTCCCTGAGAGGGACTTATAAGGAGCGCAGCGAGTGGAAGGCTGCAGTGGGCCAAGGCTTTCTCGTACCATACACCAGAAGCTTTACAAATCCTTTTACCTGCACCGAGACACCTTAGATCTGGCCTGTGTTACTATGTAGAATACCTCTGCCGTGACTTCATGTCACATGTATATTAGGATGAAAATAAAAACTGATATCATATCTAGGAGATAAGGGAATGATAACAAGTAAAGTGTGCACATGGCAAATGATTACGGCACAATATGAATGGTCGTGCTCTTCTCAAGCAAAAATTTGACATGTGTACAGACGTCATTCATGAATCCACCCGGCAGATTGATGAACGACCAAGCGAGGATGGCCAATGTGCTTTCCTAAGTCGAGCACAGTGGGGTACAGCTCGCTTTTTCCTTTACCTCTCCATAGAACAGAATGGCACTGTGTGTACAGCACTCTTTCTTTCTCTTGTCAATTGAAATAATGATAAAACATTATTTTTAGTAATCTGACATCTGTACAATGCTTTATGGTCAGGCTACAAAGAACTTTTGTCGTTGGACTGCTGTGTAGCCGAGACAAATGTCTTCCTTATACCAATTCATGGTGTGTAATGGTTCAGTTTGTACAAAAATGATCACAGTGAATGCTGGCTCGTTAGTTGGGGCTGAAAGATGTCCATGTGATCCCTTTAGTTAAAAATATAAAAAGTTTTCAGTGTTATACTTATACTATTTTTAGTGATGCCCTCCTGGATCCCATCTCCACTCCTTCCTCTATCTGGCCTTTTATTTCTCCAAAATTTGGAGACCATTCGACCTTAAATATGTATCACACAACTGTTAAAAGTTATCAACACTTTATTTTAATTCATTATAAATCCCCCTTTTTGCCGGCACAGTATGGGGGTCACATTGATACGTGAGTACTTTCTGTCCAGTGGTAAGGATCTATCTTCTTCCAAAACAAGAGAACTTCCATATTTCCTGGACCTGCCTGCTAGAAAAATAGCATGTGACCAATACACATTTTCGCTTTTAATCAGAACTCCAAGCAAACTGATAAATAAATAATACATATATGAGAAATCTTTATTCTGCCACATAGTTTATCATTTTGTGTGATTCTCACACCCTGCACCCTTATTGCCCTGCTTAGCCAGGTGAAATATTTAATTCCTTCATATTCTCCAGTGTCAGCTATTGAAAAATGAACCAGCCAACTTACCGAGCAATGAACAGGCTGCAGGTGGAGGAGGAACATGGAAGGCTTTAAATAATGGCAGAGATTTGGGGGTTGTGAATCACAAGAACAAAATGAATTCTCTTGGTAAGTAATCCAGTTCAGATACACATTATTTACTTTGTGTTTTTTTCTGCCTTCCTCCATAATTTATATTAATTATTATTAGTTATCATAGCTCCCTACTCTCCTGGATCCAAATCCCTGCACTTCCCTTTCATCCACAATCTCTTGGATCTGATTTATAAATCTGTGTATTCCAATGAACTTTGTAACTTCTAAAAGTATTTCAATTCCTTTTAGCTTTTGTTTTGGATCTTCCCTGAGCTGTAGTGATCGTGTCTGTTGCAATTATTACAACTTTTATTTTTTTTATAACTTTCAGATGCAATTTTTGTTTCTTAGTTTTGTTGTCAGTTATAATTGATGGTTCTGTCGACAGATCATTTTTCCATGATACATTGAAAGTCTACTTCTTAGCCTACTTCTGCCTATCTAGAGGGTGACCTCTCCTTATCCCTTCCTGCTTCTCTTGATGGTTGCTTTACTTTCTGCCTTCCTAGAGGCCACTGACTCCTCTCCTTTCCTGCTTTTCTGGTGGCTGCTTAATCCCATCTCTCCTCCAGACTCTCCAGAAGCTGTTGTTCCATTCTCTTCTTGCAGCTGTTGGGGCTGCTGACTCCTCTCCCTCTCTGCCTCTCTAGAGGGTGATGGCTACCACTTTTCTGCTCCATCTACCCTCTCTTCCTGCCTATCTAGAGCCTGCTGACTCCTCTCCCTTCCTGCCTATCCAGAGCCTGCAGACTCCTCTCCCTTCCTATCTATCTAGAGCCTGCTGACTCCTCTCCCTTCCTAGCCTGCTGACTCCTCTCCCTTCCTGCCTATCCAGAGCCTGCAGACTCCTCTCCCTTCCTATCTATCTAGAGCCTGCTGACTCCTCTCCCTTCCTATCTATATAAAGGCTGCTTACTCCTCTCCCTTCCTGCCTATCTAGAGGCTGCTTACTCCTCTCCCTTCCTGCCTATCTAGAGCCTGCTGACTCCTCTCCCTTCCTGCCTATCTAGAGGCTGCTGACTCCTCTCCCTTCCT
>NC_092859.1:11843898-11906585 GCF_032062135.1 Pyxicephalus adspersus
CTGCTGACTCCTCTCCCTTCCTGCCTATCTAGTGCCTGCTGACTCCTCTCCCTTCCTGCCTATCCAGAGCCTGCTGACTCCTCTCCCTTCCTATCTATATAAAGGCTGCTTACTCCTCTCCCTTCCTGCCTATCTAGAGCCTGCTGACTCCTCTCCCTTCCTGCCTATCTAGAGCCTGCTGACTACTCTCCCTTCCTATCTATATAGAGCCTGCTGACTCCTCTCCCTTCCTGCCTATATAGAGGGCACTGACTCCTTTCCTTTTTTTACCTTTTTGGAGGTTGCTGGCTGCTTTTCCTTCCATCAGCTCTTGAGGTTGCTTAATCCTCCCTCTTTTAAACTCTCTAGAATCTGTTGACTCCTCTTCGATCCCAAGGCTTCACTTTCTTCCTTCCTGCCTAGAGGCTGTTGATTTATAATTTTATTATTATTATTATTATACAGTATTTACATAGCTCCATCATATTAAGCAATAAGCGGTGCTGTACATAGTTATGTCACTAGCTGTGCCTCAAAGGAGCTCACAATCTAATGTCCCTACCATAGTCATATGTCTTTATTACAATCTAAGGTCAATTTTGGGGGGTAGCCAATTAACCTAACTGCATGTTTTTTGGGATTTCCCACTCATCCATCCTTTCTACATGCTTTTTATGCCTCTTCTGACTCCTTTGCCAGTCAGTGGAGATCCATGTTGCCATCCTATAATCTAGGTTGATAAAGCAGATTTTATGAAAATGTGAAAGGATCTACACCGCAATCTTTTCAAAGTTTCAAAAAAAGAACCTCTAGACCACTCCATGGGTTTTTGCAGTTCAGGTAAAATGTATGAAGTGCCAACAAATCTATGAATGGCTGTGGATTATGGTAAACTGAGTTTATTGGCCCCTTCTTATAAATTAGGCATTCAGAAAAAAGTATTCCATTTCCATCACCAAGTACTTCAAAAACCTGGACTTTGTCTTGAATGACATCCTTCGGGAAACCTTATATTTTTAGAAATAAATCTGCAATGTCTACCATCCGCCACCAATACAAAAATCACTAAGCAGCTAATACTGATAATCAGCACTTGAAATACATTTGAAGCCGTTCTGCTATGTAAAGGCAACTCTGGGGTTTGTCTATACTGAATAAGACCCAAATAAATGAGCCACCACTCTTCTCAATGTATCCATAGCAAGGGAAAGAAACCAACTACCAAACAGTTACAAAAGAAATACTGAGGACTTTAGTAAGCCACCTAAGCCCATAGCCGGCATGGCTTGTACTAATAATTCAAAGAAATTCTACCATGAACAAATATGAAGAACTGAAAGTACATCTAAAGTCAAGTCTGTTTTGGGTAGAGTATTGTTAGAACCCCTCTCAGGTTAGTTTTTTGCCACTCGTGCTTTCTTTGGCAGGACATATACTAAAATTGGAACATTTTGCAGCACAATATTTGATTTTGGTAAGTCTGTCCATGCCTCTTGCAGACCTGATAAGAAGCACAACAGCCAACTAAAGTAGTGAGCAGGGCTGCTAATATTTGCAACTCAGAAACTTGGTGTTGTCAGCCTAAAACAGGAAGATTGGTTACTTTCAGGATCTCCAGACTGAAATAAATTCACAAAATAACAATTTGCTTTAAAAATGTTCAGAGTGAAGCATGATACCAAGTACATTGAAAAACAGATTTTGGGTTTCCTTAGGTTAGCGATGGTCAGCATTAGTGGTATAGGCATTGATTCCAACATGGTTCGAGCAATACAAACTCCTTTATGACATTA
Organism: Pyxicephalus adspersus; assembly: GCF_032062135.1. Classification (NCBI taxonomy): domain Eukaryota; kingdom Metazoa; phylum Chordata; class Amphibia; order Anura; family Pyxicephalidae; genus Pyxicephalus; species Pyxicephalus adspersus. The sequence continues at coordinate 11,845,671 of NC_092859.1, forward strand.
CTATAGCAGTCAATGACAAGTATAGTGTTGCTCAGCCAATATGACCATCACACAGCTGTCATTGTTCAGTGGCTGGATTGGCCGAACCCTACTATATGTGCCATTGACAGGGATAGTACGGCCCATTAAAAAAATATGAATTGCAACCCAATTTGGAATTTTCCAAACAGTAGCAAATTCTAAATGTTTTAAAAAATTGACCATTGCCACCACTAAAATAAATATGTCTCTAAAAATAATAATTTATGTGGCCAAATAATTCATTACCTTCGTAAATCGGTAAAAATTCATTTTCACAGAAAGAAGATGATACAGAATAAGACGGCCGCAGATGTTTCAGATATTGAGTTAGTTTACAAGAATCCAATAAATAGGATCGCTCTCAGATATTAGAAGTGGAATGTCTGTGAAATAAATTTATGTGGAATAATGACAGCAATAAATACTTTGTACAGAAAATATCCTAAAAAATGGAAAAGCAAAGTCAGCAGCAAAAAGTGTGAATGTTCTATACCAAGATAAGTTCAGGAATCCCGAGAGATGTGGATATGAAAAGCCCAACAGTTCAGAAAATGATAATGGAGCTAGAAAAGGGAGTTAAAAAGGAGAAGGTTAGGCTGCCAAGACTTGAAACCCAACTCCTCATTGGCACAAAGTCCATTCGCCATTTCCAAGGGTAAGGCGGGCCCACAGGGGCACCAGAATAAAACTGGGTGTTGCCCAGTCATATGCCCCCAAATTTATGGGGCCTCCTGGTGTGCCCCTGGCCCCCTGCTGATTTACAAGAAATGCCAAGAAAGTCAGGAGTTTTGGTGGGCTCTCCTTCTCACTTCCTCTCAACCCTCTAACTTGTTCCATCATTTGTTAGTATACCTTGAATCTCGAAATGTTCTCTTTGGTCAGATGATGGTCAGGGTCAGTTCCTCCTTTTCTTTTATTCTTTTGTACGTGATCTCTACTACAGCCCAAAATAACATATGGCGAGCACCATTGAGTGATACATCACCCCCAATGGACATGTCCATGATGGACTGAGCTCATCGGATATGGGTTGGATGGTGCTTGGAGTCCTGTCCTGTTGGGGGCGTGCTGGAGACTTAGGACTGAGTCTGTTGGGGGTGTGCTGGAGATTAGGTAAGTATTGCCACAAAATCCAAATTAATTTTTAGATTATATACAGTATTTGTCTTTCATAATTGGTTTTCAAAAGAAGTTCAAGTTGACTTGACCAAGGCTGAAGAGTTACACCCTACCTTACTTTCCATTCCATCAGGCAAATAGAGAGAGAACCTAAAAGCCTAAAAACAATACAAAAGGTTCCCAATGAAGTGCTGATTCCCTCACTTGCTACTGCTCAGAGGTCCAATAAATGCTGAAACACTCCCATCACCACCTATTACTTGGACATGGGGTGGGACTGTGGCATGGGTGGCTCAAGACTTTTTGTCTACCACAGTCCATCCAATGGCAGACAATTTTTAGTAATAATTTATATAAACAATGACTCCCCTTCCACATGGATGTTTGGGCTGTCAGGGAAGTGGGCTGCTTAGGAGAACCAGTGCTACCCCCTTTTATTCTGTAAAACACACCACCTGAGGCAGAGGCACCACTAGTCATGATCCACCAAGAGTCTTTTGGCAATCTCTTTTTCAATGGCTGAGCTTTAGCATGGGTAGTGTTGGTCCTCTGTAGAGAGATGACTGCTTCCCTACAGAAAGACTAGAGATCCTTCTCTGCAGAATGCATCCAGGTGATTGGATTTCTTCCCAGGCTGTGCTGCTTTCTATAGTGATCTATAAGACTTTACAGCACATTTTTGTCTCATTTCAACTCACAGTTATTTTGGCTTTATATTAGTTACTATGGAATGAATCTTTGTGTAAATGCTGTGGGTCCATGCCAGACAATCCCGGGTGTCACCCCCTGTACAGGCAATGTATGAGCCCAGTCAGCTGAGTCTAGCTTTTCCACACATCAGTTTGGCATCTACTTATAAGATGTGACAGAGGTAAATTCAGAGGTCAGCGGAGCCCTGACTAATGACGAGTTACAGCGATGTATAAATAGATTATGAACAGCACCGTTTACACAATGACATTCTATGCGTGCTTAATAAATTGTGCACTAAGACAGAAATGGGGTCTTATATCTACAGACTTTCTAACGGGGCCCCCCGAGGAGGACCTAAAGTGGGGCCCCATATAATGAAATGTAGTACTGGAAGGCGCATACTTGGAAACCCAATACTGCAAGGGAAGCCGGTCTGATCCTCGGTTATATCATTGTAATTACACCCTAATGGGGCAACTGGCCAAGGGCTACAAACTCTCATTCCTAACAAACTGGGGGAGGACTCCAATAAAGAGAACCTGTTATCAGTGGCATGTCTATATCATCTGACACACAGAACAGCATATATTATTGCAGACAGATACAAAAGTGACGCAGGGGGCGATGAAGACCCTACCCAGAAGAGCTTATAATCTAATATTATTTGGAACTTGATAACTAAAGGTTAATAATAATAATAAAGGCTGATATTTGCAACCTCGGAAATACATCTTGTGTCATCTCCATTAAGGACCATTGAGCTGTCCTTGGACTCCATCAAACTTTGTGTGGAGCTCACTTTGTGTTCTTAGATTTTTTGGCTTCTTCCTGGGGTGAGCCATGGGACCCCTGGGTGTACATGAGCTGCCTCAGCCAGGACATTAATTCGGTCTCATACCCCATACATTGATGTGTGAATGTCACCTTCATGATTGAAAGAACTGAATGGGCCAGGGACAGTGAGGACTAGATGATGAAGATGATGGACATTCTCCAGCCAGGAAATGATCTGTTGTACAACATGAACAGCTCATAGTGTATAGCGATATCAGAATAAGTAATTTAAGCTCGGGAAAAGAACCCCAACAACTTTACCTTTAGCTTCAGCTTTAACCATTTCCCTTACCATGAACCCCTACAATTTACCTATAATCCCCAAATACTTTACCTCTGAGGTGCTGGGGGTTCCTGATCACTATTAGAAGTATTACCATTGAACACTACCACCCCTGCAGCTGAGGATAAGCAATGTGGAAAATCTGGCACACAATCCACCAATATTAATTTTCTGATTCAGGGGCTACATGATGTGCAGAGTAATATGGTGCGGAGTGACATGATGTGCGGAGTGATATGGTGCGGAGTGACATAATGTGGGGAGTGATATGGTGCAGTCAGGGTGTTTCTCAGCACACAATCCCATGGAAGTCTATCAGATGCTGTAACAAAAAAACATTGTGAAAGTTAATCAGTCACTGCCAAGGAGTCCTTGTAAGGATAGAAGGCAAAGGAACGAGAGATAAGGTGGTGTAGCTACTGTCTCCAGGGGAATGATCATTTTTATTGTCCTTTAATCTTGTAACAAGTACATGGCCATAGATTCATAAAATTTTTAGACTACCCGTTGTTTTTTTCTGCATGCGTAGCTTTGTAGATTATTAGGAAATTCCAGCGATGGAGTCTGGGTATGAGTATAGGCCAAGGGACTGAATTATAAAAGCTCTACAAGACTGTAAAAGATAGACTATTATGGGTGAACCTGGGCGATCCAGCAACCTCTTCTCTTTCTTAAATCTCTTTCTTTAAAATCAATGGGCAACTGTTTTCAGTTTTGGAACACATCCATTCCAGGTTTGTTAGCTTACCCAGGTTCTCCTATGATAGTCTTGGAGAGCTTTGATAAATCACACTCAATCTGCATAGACTATGCACCATGTTGTATTCATTCACAGTACATGAACATTCACAGTACATGAACTACTCAATCTCACTTATTCATTGTAATACTAAAGCACAGGGATAATTGTTCTGTAGTCGAAGAAAAACATGGAACAGGTTGAGAGAACGTAGGAAGTGTGCACAGGACATCTCTGAATCTCCTGGTATTTGTTTGCACATAATGAACAGATATAATAGAAAACTTTCAGTAATTCAACAGACATATAGAGAGAACATTTCATAGGGCTCACCTATACTTTCATTGGACTAAATGACAGATCATTTCGGAGCCACTGATTGGTCGGCTATTCCTGAACATCCCTATCCATGAGACCTTTTGGATGCATTTCTTTGGAGATGGGAGCAGCTGAACATGACTGCCATGGCACAGATAATTGAGGCACAATGTTTTTAGTGGTTAGGGCTGTGTGGGAGGTTTGGGGGGCATTACAAAATATCTGCATGCCAACTGTATAGTGAAATCATTCAGTGCCTGCAGCTACAGATGTCAGAGAGGTTTAATGTTATTTACTGCTTGTTAAAAATATAATAATATCTTATTGTTTATAGTTCTGTACACAGCTATCAGCCGAATGACGAGACCCCCAGTGATCAATCTGCTCAGTTTGCAGCCCCTTCACACTTGCTATGCAGTTCTTTGCAGTAAGAGAATACATTTATAAAGTTGTTGTAATGATAGAGAACTCCGTCTCCAATCATTACCTGTGTATTGTGGTGAATCTTCATATTTTAAGACACTTGGGGGCTGGGTGACAGGAGTAATAAGTCACACGAAGGCTAGGAAACTGGGGTAATAAAACACTCGGGAGCTGGGTGACTAAGGGAAATAGGAGACACTCAGGGGCTGATTGACTACGGTAATAAGACACTCAGGGGCCAGGTGATTGGGGTAATAGGACATTCAGGGGGGACAGGTGACTGGAGTATTAGGACATTCAGGTGCTGGGTGACAGGGGTATTAAGACGCTCGTAGGCTGGGTAACTGTGGTAATAAGACACGGGGGGGCTTGGTGACTGGGGTATTTAGACACTCGGGGGCTGGGTAACCGGGGTAATAAGACACTCAGTGGATAGGTGACTGGGATAATAAGACACGCGGGAGCTGGGTAACAGGGGTAATAACACATTTGCAGGGCTTATTGACTGGAGTATTAAGACAATCAGGTATTGGGTGACTGGGGTAAAAAGACACTCGGGGGCTGGGTGACTGGGGTAATAAGACAATCAGGTGTTAAGTGAAAGAGGTAATAAGACACTCAGGGGCCGGGAGACAAGGTAATGAGACACTCAGGGGCCAGGTGACTGGAGTATTAAGACATTTAGGGGCTGAGTGACAGGGTAATAAGACACTCGGGGTCCAGGTGATTGGGGTAATAGGACATGCCGGGGGGCCAGGTGACTGGAGTATTAAGACATTCAGGTGGTGGGTGACAGGGGTAATAAAATACTAAGGGGCTGAGCGACTGGGGTATTAAGACACTCAGGGGCAAGGTGACAGGGGTGATAAGACATTTAGGGGCTGGGTGACAGGGGTAATAAGACACTCGAGGGCTGGGTAACTAGAGTATCAGGACACTCGAGGGCTGGGTAACTGGGGTATTAAGACACTCAGGGGCTGGGTGACTTGGGTAGTAAGACGCTAAGGACCGGGTGATGGGGTTATAAGACACTTAGGGGCAAGAAGACTGGTGTAATAAGACACTTTGGGGCCGGGTGACAGGGGTAACAAGACACTCAGGGGCTGGGTGACTGGGGTAATAAGACACTCGGGGGCTGGGTGTCTGGCTGGGGTAATAAGACACTCGGGGGCTGGGTGTCTGGGGTAATAAGACACTCAGGGGCTGGGTGACTGGGGTAATAAGACACTCGGGGGCTGGGTGACTGGGGTAATAAGACACTCGGGGGCTGGGGTAATAAGACACTCGGGGGCTGGGTAACTGGGGTAATAAGACACTCGAGGGCTGGGTAACTGGGATATTAGGACATTCAGGGGCTGGGTGACTGGGGTAATAAAACACTAAGGGCCGGGTGATGGGGTTATAAGACACTCAGGGGCTAGGTGACTGGAGTATTAGGCAGTCAGGTGCCTGGGTGACAGGGTAATAAGACACTTGGGGGCCAGAAGACTGGGGTAATAAGACACTTTGGGTCTGGGTGACAGGGGTAATAAGACACTCATGGGCCAGGTGACAGGGGTAATAAGACACTCATGGGCCAGGTGACAGGGGTAATAAGACACTCAGGGGCCAGGTGACAGGGGTAATAAAACACTTGAAGGCTGGCTAACTAGGGTAATAGGACACTAAGGGCCGGGTGACAGAGGTAATAGAACACTAAGGGGCCAGGTGACAGGGGTAATAAGACACTTTGGGGCCGGGTGACAGGGGTAACAAGACACTCAGGGGCTGGGTGACTGGGGTAATAAGACACTCGGGGGCTGGGTGGCTGACACTTTATGTATCCATCTTTGTCTAGCCTGAAGAGCTGACACTTTATGTATCCATAGTTGTCTAGCCTAAAGAGCTGACACTTTATGTATTATAAAACGAAGAGCTGACACTTTAAATATACATAGTTGTCTAGCCTAAGGAGCTGACACTTAATGTATCAGTCTCTGTCTAGCCTAAAGAGCTAATTTTTTAATGTATCTATGCCTTTATAACCTGAAGACCTGACACTTAATGGGTCGGTACCAGTCTAGCCTAAAGAGCTGACTCTTTATGTATGATAAAATAAGAGTTGACACTTTAAGAGTATACATAGTTGTCTAGCCAGAAGAGCTGGCACTTTAGTTATCAATAGTTGTCTAGCCAAAGAACTGACACTTTATGTATCCATGCCTTTATAACCTGAAGAGCTGACACTTAATATATACGAGTGTATAGACTGAAGACCTGATACTTCATATATCCTTGTCCGTCAAGCCTGAAGAGCTGACACTTTAACACTATAGTGCTTTTATCCCTTGACTGAAGAGCTAACACTTTTTGTTTTATTTGTATTATCTATGTAATTTGTAGAGGTGTCATTTATTTACACAGAAGTATTCAAACAGTTTGCTTTTACTATATATCTGCTAGTATATTTCCCCTGGATCAAAGCGTTCTATGCTTGTCTAATAATTCTAGACCAAAGAGCTGGCACTTTATATAGGATCGTTCTCTGGCTAAAGGTTTAAAGTGTTGAAACTTTGGTGCTACACTGGTCTTTATTAGTGGTATTGGAGTGTATGTTTTTGTTATTAGATTAGTATAAATCACCTGGGGTGAAGAGCTGACACTCTCATTCTATACCTATCTGTATCCCCTGGAATAGGAGTTTGTCACTGCGCTAGTTTATATATCGACTGGTATGGTATGAAGAGCTGACACTCTGATTCTGCACCAGCCTATATCCTTAGAAATGTCTGATTTTTTGTACTACATTCGTCTTTATTACTGGTTTACTGCACTGCCTTGTATAGGGAGCTGACACTCTGTTCTTAAATTGCTCCATATCTACTGGTATGAAGAGCTGACACTCTGCCAGGCTGCTTAATATCAACTGGTATTAGGAGCTGACACTTTCTTTATACACTGGGCTATATCCCAGAGCATGACAAGCTGATATGTTGTAATTGATCTGGTCTATATCCTCGTGTACTAAAAGCTGACACTTTGTAACTGCGCTGCTCTATATCGTCTTGTAGTATGAACTGACACTTTGTTACTGCACTGGTGTATGTCCCTAAGTACTAAAAGCTGACACTTTGTAATTGCATCGGTCTATATCCATGGTACTAAGAAGTGATATGTAGTTACTACAATGGTCCATATCCTCAGGTACTAAGGTCTGACACTATGTAACTGCTCAATGGATTGTTTGTTACTAAACCAGTCCATGTACCCCGGTATGTACAGCTCACACCATGTTACTACTATACTACACAAATGTGTGTTTTGGTATTTAGATTTAGTCGGTAAGATATAACAATTTAATGTTAGTAATCGTTTCAGGTGACAGTAGGTAAGGATGAGCACTGAACAGACATGGCGCTTGCCTACGGAGCAGCCTGTTCTGTTCTATGGAGAAGGGGGATGAGAGGGAGTTGTCTCGCTCTAGGATTACAATATTTTGGTAATCCGCTACGGCACTAATCAACCTTGTGCGACACCAGTACTGAGGGCAAATTTTACCCAAATTGATCACAAATGATTGAGTTCAATGGCAAAAATCTGGCAGCCATATAGAGTCCAAAACTGGGCCTTGATCCAAGGAGCTTACACTCTAAAGTTTACTATGCCCTGTGTAATTTTCTCTTGATGGTATCTTTAATTAATGCTACAATAATACGATTGATTTAAATCGATCCTTGTAATCCACTACAATCACTCAATATTTAATAATCGATCAGTATTACTATTGTTTTGACTTTTATATCCAATTGAAATATTGATCATGGTTTCAGTTTTAATGCAACAGAACCCAAGCGGCAATAAAAAAAAAAGCTGTGTCCGAATAATGTTGGATTACCATTCTCATCAAAAGTTATTCTTATAAAAATTGTTATGATTTTTGATGAATTTAAAATGATTGTCTAATTATTGGAAAATACTGAATAGTGTATAGCTAGCTTTGTACAATACCGGGGTGCTCTCGTCTGATCGGAGGAGCTGACACTCTAAGGCCACCCATAGATGATAAATTGACATATAGTTGGTCCTGTTTGCACCAGCGGCCAGTAACCCAATCATTATATTAGGGTCTGAGCAGCCATCCCTTTATACTTTGGGATAGATATATTAAATTAAAGAAATCTTTTGAGTCAAACACTTCTTGGTCCAAGAAACTTCAATGACCTGATTTTAGATGAACACTGAGAACAATACACATTCGTAGAGCCGTAATTTGCAAATACATTTTTTGTCTGCTCAACAATCCATTCTCAGGTCTAATTTTCTATTTTAAATAATTTGTTTATTGTGCCAATAGGCATCATTTGGTGTCACTATAATTGTATTTTGTGCATATGCAATCTTTTAGAAGGAGAGTTTGCCTCTGTGAATTGATTATTTTTTCAAATAGTCGTCGGTAAAAAAGGGATCTAGTGATCCCTGTTGGACATCTATGTACTAAGAAATCTTCCCCATTGGATGGCAGGGGCCCCGTGATAATAGGAGCCCCCCAGGGCTGTCAATATTGAGCTTCGGTGTGTATGGAGTAGATGGTTGCACAAACAAGGCAGACACAGCCAACCCTTGACAGGTGGCTTTCTGTGCTTGTAGAACATGAATTGGCAGCACTGAGTGATTCCATGAACCTTTTGTTGACAGATTATGATTTCTGGATAAAAGAGCTGTCAATGAAGTGCAGGGACGGCAGACTGGAGGATTGTTCACATTTGGCCATGGATGGGGTGACTACTGTATGATCGGCCCGCCAGAGTCAAAGAAAGTGAACACAGCAGCCCTAAGCTAAAGTGTCACTCTACCTTACATGTTCTACACTTGGCACTATAAATATTGGAAATGAAGCCCATGGTGGATAATAAATGATCTGCTTTATTCCCATCTCTAAACAAGATAGATTTGGATAGAGTAGGGAAGGGATAGATCGTTATCCCTATTTCTGTCTGTCCACCAGTGGGGGAGAATCACCCTCTCTTTATGTTCTGATGATTGATGCCCCAAATGGAGAAAAGAATTGGAAATCCCAAAAATTGTAGACCTTCCCAATGGCGTTCCTGTAATTGGGGATATCTCTCGCTTTATAGTGATGTTCTTTGACTTCCTGTTTCATTTTCAGGACAGAAGCAAAATAAATCTCTTAAAATACAAACAGACAAGTCCTTTAACAATTTTCATTCTTTGACCAAAATAAATAAATAATTGGGTATAAAAATACATTTTCAATAATATCATAACTGAGAAAATAAAAAGGAGACTAGGATTTGGCAAATGCGGAAAATGCCAAGTTTGGTGAGAAATATCATAAAACATTTAGACCAAGTTCGGAATAAGTTTTAGGATCTGAGCCAATGACAAGTATGAATGTTATACAACATATCATTTAATGGCAAGGGGGGACTGCAAGATCTAACCCTTATATACAAATACAGGTCCGTACACACTCTGTGTTTTTATCTCCCAAATGTTTTTTTCATGATCATCTCACAAATAAAAAAGAGTATTTACAGGTGTCCCCCGATGTCATTTAGGAGGTCGCTAGGTATTGAATCACTAATGGGTATATCATTCATCCTCCCCTTTCTGTTCCTACTGAGCAGAGAGCCAAACAAGTCTGCATGTATATCTAAATCGTCACCAAAAATGATCCTAATGAGATCTATGATCCCAAGCTTCTATAATTTCACATTTCAATAATTGAAACTTTGTAAAATGTCCAGAGAAGCAGGCACTTAGCATCTAATATAATACAGAGTTTTCAGACGAACAGTCAGTCTACCTAGATCTCCCTTGTGGTTGTTTTTTGTTTGTTGGTCTTCCCTTTTGGTTGTTGATGGTTAGACAATATTAGCAGATGCCTTAGGGGCCTTTGTTGGTGACCCCATGTCAATGGTATCCATATGAGAAACTTCTAAATTAATTCATATGAGACTAAAGCTACGTACACACGTCAAATTTTTCTTGCCCGATAATTGGCTTAGGGCGGATATCGGCCGAGAATCTGGCGTGTGTACAGCCTGCGTCGTTCATCGTCCGAACGACCGTCCTGGCGGATCCACAGACGACGAACGACGAGCAATCTCAATGCAAGGGAAGGGGGGGAGCACACAGCAGGGTTCCGCTCCATCGTTCTCCCCCTCCCCTCTCCATAGAGCACAACGGTGCTGTATGTACAACACTCGTTCATGCATCGTGCGGTTCTTATCACGATCCTTTTCAATGACAAGAATTGCACGTGTGTAAGCGGCTTAAAGGACATTTGGACCTTATATTTGGTTTATTTACATCACCAAGACATTGGGCTCCTTGCTCCCTAAATGTTTTAGGTATTGTAGCCTAGTAGGCCAGCCTGGCCTTTCTTTGAGAATCCCAAGTTTCTTGGTTAGTTGTGCCATTTTTGTTGGAAATCTCAGCTCCTGAGCTAGCTGAGCCATTTTCCTTGAGTATTCGGATCTCTAGTTGTAAATTTTCCTTTGGAAAATTTGAGCTCCAGAGCCATCTTTGCCATTCTCTTGGGCTTCTAGGCTAGCTGTCCAATTTTATTCTGTATAAGTCTTGGGGTCTCCTTTCATTTGGAGATGCAGTTTTAAACTCCTTCAGTAAACAATATGCCTGGTCCATCCCTTCCCTCCCCTACCCATCATATCATTCTTTAATCTAATGGGTGATTTTGTTGACCAGTAGGAAGATTCGGGTCAGACTTTTTGGTGCCCTTTGACATTTTTCTACCCAATGTCCTCAATATTGTGATGGAGATAATAGGGAAGAGAGACACTGAACTTTGTGCTTTGTATTGGCAAAGTTTGGAAATTCTCATGAATTGTCTTGGACTTCTTTAGTCCTATGTTCATCCAATGCAATTTCCCCCTCCCATGCCTGTACTAGCAGACTAGGCTAAGGAAGTGTTAGGATTGACATATTTAGAAAAATCTAATTAGCATCAGCCATTTGGAACTGTGAGACAAGGGGGTGGTTACTGTATGAAGAAGCTGAGAAATGTTGGTTTACGTCAGAGTTAACTTGCCAGCAGCAATAAATCACTCATGACTTCTGTATATTTGCCGTATTTAGAAACAAATGAACCAGAGACGCTTAAAACTGAAGTGTTATATCCTTAGAACAGAAATGTGATGAAATAGTGCTCATGGGCGTCATCTTCTATGGATGGGCCAGGCAGTGCTGTAACACCGGTGTGGTTAGAGAGGGTTGAGAAGCCATTGGGTGCGATTTGGAGAATTAACTTCTTTAGAGTTAGTTGGCAGCAATGAATAGATTGCTTATATAAAAGAATTTATCCCTCACCCCTATACAGGAACATTATCACTTCTCACCCCCCCGGGGAACAAACACCAGAAAGTTACATCAATGTTCAATTTTAAGCTATAGGTGTAGCAAGTTTTAAAGATAAGAGTGTCAGCTGGCTTGCACATGTACCTGCACATGCATGTTGTCTATAGGAGGGGAGCATGTGTAAAGAGTACGTATTATGTGCTCAACACATCACCATCCAGCTAGTGATAGAGGAAGAGAAGCATACCCCTGGTCATGCAGGGCTTTATTCAATAGCTAGAGAAGAAACACACAACTTTTAGAAGAACCTGTAAAGTTTGGGGCAAATTGGCCCTTAGAATTAAAGTGAGTATAAAACACAACCTCAGTGAACCATCTGCCAATATACCCCTAAAAGTCGCAGATATATGCTTCTGGTTGACCAACTGACTCTCTCCCTATTCTAATTAAAGCTGGAGAGGATACACTTTCATCAGTGTAGCTGGACGATCCAGCAAACCTGGAATGGATTTCCTAAAAGTAATTTGCTATGTGTTAGCAAATGATCCATTCCAGGTTTGCTGAATCACCTAGCTTCAGTGATAAAAGAGCATCCTCTCCAGCCTTGGAAAGCTTTACTAAATCAGACCCATTGCATTTATTAGCCAATAATGAGGAGCAGAAAGATGCAGTAGATGTAGGTCCTTTTATTACATGCTATGTCTGTGACAATGGGCACAGAAAAGATGGTTGACCTCTGGACAACTGCACCATGTGTGCCGGTTGATCCAGTTTGTATTTGCTGTCTCTTTTGACCATAGAATAGAATGCTGACATTTTCTACCTGCGGCTTTGAAGACAACAGTGAGGGTCTGAAAGGAGAACCTGGTAACCATCAGGGTCATTTATGTCAGCCAAGCTTTTACCTGTATGGCATGCACACATAGTAATACATGCACATAAACTCATGATGCCAGGCACAGGTATGGCATATTTTAAGGCATGTTCACACTTCTCAATTCTGGTATAAATATATATATATATATATATATATATATATATCATCTCTGTTCTTTTTAGATCTCACAATCACTATTGCATCCCAGAATTTCCATTTCTGCTGGCAAACTTAATCTTTCTTTGTATACAGGCAAAATTTTATTCTGTATTAGTTTTGATAAAATTGTTAATCCTAAACCACCATAAACTGTTATTCAGCTTCATATAATAAAAATACATAATTTAATTTACAAATACTCTTTCTCCAAATGATCTAAAATGAAAATAAAATCTAATATAAAATCTTAAGGCTAAACTACTCTGAATATTTGTGTTGAGATTAAACTCAAACCTTTGCTTGCAAATATCTCATCTGCCCCACATTGATTTCAATGCACTGAAAATTGAGACATGCATTAGCAAGCAGTTACATTCATGGTATAATTATCCTAAATTATACAGGCAGATTGCCTTTCTTATAATTCTTGTAACTGAAAGCTTAATACTTTACTTACTTACTGCTCTGATTTGACTGGCCGCAGAACCTAAATACACAGATCTGTTTTACTGCTGAGGTTATGGAAACAAGTGCAACACTGTAATAAAAATCCAAATATCTAGTAAATTCTCCATATAAAGCTGTTATCCTCTGAACCTCCAAACGGTTTCATGCAGTCAAGTATTTCTGAAGTCCAAAAATACCCTATAAACAGCAATGTCTGGTAGATGAATATTTTAAACAGGAAACAGAGAAGAAAACGGAGAGACAGACGGATTGTATTCCCATTACTGTATAAAGAAAGCCATTACTGGTAATCCTATGGATGGGCTTGTTACTTGCTTATTGCTTCAGGAGATGGGTGGTTGTGGGTAAAAACACTCTAAATGGATTCTGGGGACACTCTGATATATACAACATTTGCACGGTGGCTCAACGCTAGCACTCTTGCCGTCCCAGGTTCGAATCTCGGCCAGGACACTATCTGCATGGAGTTTGCAGGTTGTCCCCGTGTCTGCGTGAGTTTCCTTCGGGTACTCCGGTTTCCTCCCACATCCCAAAAACATGCAGTAAGGTTAATTGGCTTCCCCTAAAAATTGACCTTAGACTACATTAATGACATATGACTATGGTAATTTGGAGGGTAGAAGCCTTGTACTGGTGGGCCAGTGGCTCATCAGGTATTGGATAGGAACGTTAGTCCCAGTATAGTTGGTAGTAGTTAAATACATTCAACAGGACTTGTTCTGTAAAGTTGTTCTACTACTTTTCTTCAAGTATCTTCCTTGATATCAATGTAAATCCAGCAATCATTAGAGCTGAGGAAGCTACTTGGTTGAGAAACATCTTCACCATTACAGTCCAGCTGAATGTGACTTATTGCTAAACCGCACCCTTGATAAATGAGAACTTTCACACAGCCCAGGAATTGTTCCTGTAAATACAATTATGCCAATAACAGCTGGACAGGTTCCCTTCAAATGTTATATAGGGAATGGGTGAGGGTATGGACCTTACCTTTGGTTTTAGAAGTGATCTAACTCTTCCCGGTCTTTGTCGTTGTTTTGCTGCATCAGATTTTCTATTCTTTGATTATGGTGGAAGCCGGGCCCATGTATAAAAAAGTCTCTCTGACATTTGTTGGTGCGGTGCCTACCGCAGCGTGTCTATGAGAAGAAGAACATACAACGAAATAATAATAATTGTTTCATGAACTAGTTACACAAGCACATTCTTGGAAGGACTGTTTAGAACTTAATAAAAACTAAAAAAAATTTGCATTGCCCAACCAATTCAAACAAGCCCGAATGTACAATAGAGGGGTCCATCCACTCCAAACTGATGAGTTAGGTATCGTTAGGTGCTCGAGTAATGAACTACTACTGTCCTCATACAGCTCATAAGCACCAAGCACTCCATTAAAAAAACGTTTTCATGTCAAGATCGTGGAGGCTGCCCTTGGTGTGCTTTCTTTTTGAGAATTCCTAGCAGTGTTTGTATACAAAGATCATTTCCAAAACCTAAAGCAATCACCAAAGCAACATTTGTTAAATATCTGCATGGGGCTTTAAAGTCTATCGACAGTCAAAACCCTTCTTTGTATGAAAGGGATAAAAACTTTATTCCAATTTTTTTTTTGCCATCCATTTTCAATTGGGGAAAATAACCTTGACTTCCTGTCAATGAAAAGAAAATCTCTTTCAAGTAAGAAAGATTTATATAAAGATTTCCTTTGTTCTGGTGGCAGGGAGGAGGAACCATGGTTTTTCCCACCTTGAGTTCCTGAAGGTGACAAGGGGCAACCTATAATATAGGCACCAGCCTCCAACCAGTAGATATTCAAGAATATTAGGCCAACCAGGACTGGAGAACAAGAGACTAACACCTGATAAAAGTGCTTTATTGTTGGCAGATACAATTAAAGTCAGAGATAGGCAAAGAGCTACCATTGTATTGAGTAAGCCAGGGACAACCTCCTGAACACATTTGTTAACTAAGTTCCAACCAAAAACACCTCCTAAATGCAATGGTCAGCCATGAACCAACGAAAAAACCACCTCCTGAACACAGTGGTCAACCAAGGACCAACCAAAACACTTCCTGAATGCAATGGTCAACCAAGGACCAACCAAAAACCACCTCCTGAACACAGTGGTCAACCAAGGACCAACCAAAAAACTTCCTGAATGCAATGGTCAACCAAGGACCAACCAAAAACCCTACATAACACAAAAGTCAACTTAGGAATTCTCTAATGACAGAGGAACTTCAAGGTCTTCCCACCAATGGCTGAGGCAGCTGGTTGGACTTGGGAACTCATTAGAGTTCTCTTCTCAGGATCCCAGTGAGATACCACTGAATCATTTAGATGAACAGCATTTGGCCAGAGTTGTCAGATGGAGGAGTTATGTCAGTTATCTACTTGACTTGGACAGGGTGAGGGGCAAAACCACATTGTGTAGGATATTAAAGCTCACCTTAGTTATTATTACTTATTAACCTTTATTAGGTATTAGTTACTAGATGACACTGACTTTAACACGGGCAGTAAGCAAATTGTGACTTTTGCAAAAGTCAACACAATTTGACTTCCAATAAGTTTGATAGAACCCCATATTACGTTGTGAGATGTACTAAGTATTTGTAACTCTTCACAAGTCCTTAACCAGAATGTTCTTCTCTTTAGTTTCTCCTGAATTGGGAACACCCTGGGTGCCTTGAGGGCATTACTCTTCGTTTTTCTACCAATTGGTGTCTACTGTGTATGTACTTAATGTTCTTCATTAAAGCTAATGGTCGATGCAATTTATATTATAAACACGTTGATTGTAAATCATTAAAAGTAAAGTAAAATCTCCAAGGAGGAGAGGAGAATCTGAGCTGGAGACCATCCAACACACAATTCCCAGCACCAGCGTACAAAAATACCCGAAATAAAAAAATAACCCCATATCTGCGTAGCAAATGTTTACTGCTGCCAGGCACAGATTAAACCACTTGGCCAAAGAACAGATCAGGTTCCTTCACCTAACTTTGACCCAGACATGGAATCTGTACCTTTCACCACAATGTGACACAGACAGGGGTAGCTATGTAACATGGAGTCTGTCCCTACTACCACAGGGTGACACAGACAGGGGAGGGGTAGTTATGTGACATGGAATCTGTCCCTACTACCATAGGGTGACACAGACAGGAATAGCAATGTGACATGAAGTCTGTCCCTACTACCACAGGGTGACACAGACAGGGATAGCTGTGTATAATGGAGTCTGTCCCTACTAGCACAGGGTTTCACAGACAGGACGAGCTAAGGCACCATACAAAGCACCCCAGACTTTCCCCACATCCATACGTTTGCATGGTACAATAGCAGGATCTGGCTGATCTAGGCTAAATACAGATGGGTGGTGCAAACAATTCTCACCTTACCAGCACCTCACCAACCCCAGCCGCTATGCTTGCTCTTGCTGCCTACTACTGCTCCCATTCATTCCCAAGGGGGGTTACAGGTGGGACACTACGTCTACGTCTCTATGTCACTATGTCTCAAACCCGGGCACTATTCATGGGCATATAGAACCTGGCACATCTGAACATAACCTTTAGTGTAATGTCTTGTAAAACCCATTGCTAGAATTTTACAATTGTTATAAAGTATTTTAGTTGGTGATTATGAAGACCCCAAACACGTGTCATGTGATTTGCACCCGTTAGCTCCAGCATACCCATTGTATATTCCTAACACACTCATCCTGTGTTATGTTATCAGGGAATCGTGAATCAGGCATTGGGCAAATTGTTATGGAACTGCAGCACATAAAGGGGTGTATTTATAAAGCAATGAATTTGAAATTTCAAATGAATTTGAAATATTGCTTGGGGGAGAATCTTCCAGGTCCATGTGTTTCAATGGCAGTCATTGTCCACCAGTGAACGTAGAAATGGAACCTATAGTATGATTGAAATGGACAATAGTAATTCTTGTTGGTGATGGTGAGTCTAAAGCAGAATGCACAGTAAGCACTAATTAAATGTACGTCCAGCTATAGATTCACCAGAAGTTTTATAGTTCCTGGGACTGTTTGATTGGATTAGTTCAATGGAATGGATTAGTTCAGTGGATCAGTTTATTGGCTTGTTTAGTTTAGACTTGTTGCCATATCTAAAGCTTTAATACAATAGGAGAGCAGAATAATACAGTGATAACCTTATCAGCTGGTGACAAAACTATGGACTTTGTAAAGCGCTCTGTAAAATGATGGCGTGATATAAATACTAGTTAATAATAATAACATCAGTATTCTGCTTCTCTTTTCACTGTCCATTCACAAGCTGGAAGAAGGAACTGTAAGTGTTTCATAACTGCAGTAAAAAAAATCAGTTCTGTTGCTTTATCATACAGGGCATTGCTGTGTGTACTGAATGGACAGAAGTGCAACTCCATGGGCAAGTAAAACAACTCCTACATATGTGTTTCTATGAATTGTTTGGAGTTCAGGTTTAAGGAGAGACCGTACGTGTGTGGCCAGCTTTACAGGTACAAGTCACAACTTAGGGTACACAAAGGGTGCAACCAAACCAGGCCAACAGCGATGGCACAATCACGCGTCTGATTACTGAAATGAGCACACCATGCATGTTCATCCTTTTTCCTTAAAGGATCAGCCGAGCATTCATGTTTATTCCTTAAAGTGGACTGCAGGACATTTTCTGGACTGTGGCAGTAGATTGGACCAGACATGGGGTCTCCTTTGCAGAGGTAAAGATGTGCCATCCATATGCCACCCCGCTGCCAATCGCCATGTATAAGAATGACATATTTAGCAGTCTGGGAGCACAGGCAGCGGATGGGGTTCTGTTAACCCCCATGTGTCCCAGCCAGGAGCTGCAGGGCTTCCTTACAAAGTACATAATCAGCCCTGGAAGCGAATACGCTCCATATAAGGCTGCCTGTGCTCACACATGGAATGCCTCTACTATATAAGGCTATTGGTGAACTCCACACTATAAGGGGGATAAACCCAGGTGTAAAGGGTCCCCTCCCTCCCCAAATCCTTCACCCTTCTCTTACATCCATTACCCCCCCTCCCCATTCATACCGTCTGCCCAGATTACTAATTAGAACCTTGGCAATTAATCGCAATCCTACAGAACATTCCTGAATAAGAAATTCTCAGTTGGCTCTTTCGGAGCTCGGAGAAGCTTTTTATTTATTTCATTTTTTTTTTCTGGGTTTCTGGATGAGCGGCGGAGTTTTGTAGACGAAAAGAAAATGACAGCTCAGATGAGGCAATATTTGACCTTTTAGTTATTTTGGGGGAAAATTTAAAGTGACATGATCTTAAATGTCATGGATGGTACAAGTAATGCGGAGAAACCTAAAACAGATTCTTGGCCTACAAAAAATGATAACAGTGATTATAAACACTTCTTTTTTTTTGTTGGGATTTTGTTCTGCTGTTAACAAGGAAAGTCTCATTTTAGTTACTGCATCACACTTTTTGTAAAGTAAATGAAGCCAGGCAAGGCAGTTTTAATGGGGCAAATACAAAGTTGGGGCTCACAAATGTTTAGCATTTCAGCTCCCTGTCAAATTCCACCCCCTGTCAAATTGGGCCCTAGAGAAGGTGGGGGACCGTGAGCCATTGCCCAGTTTGCTGCATCTAAAACCAGCCCTGGATCCAGGAGGAAGAGGGGGGTCTCCACCTGCCTGCAGAGTAAAACGCAAATCTCACTCCTCCTGCTGCATTCTCTAATGTTTTCAATGAAAGCCTAATAAAAATTTTATTATTATTAATAAACAGGATTTATATAGTGCCAACATATTATGCAGCGCTGTACATTAAATAGGGGTTGCAAATGACAGACGAATACAGACCGTGACACAGGAGGAGGAGAGGACCGTGCCCTAAAGAGCTTACACTTTTCCATGTTTTAAATATTTGATCAAACATACAGAGTAGTGAATTAAGCTACATGCGAATATGCTAGATTTTCACCATTGGATTGCTTGTGATTACCTCTGGCATGCCACTTTAATATCTGTTGTGCCAGATCAGTATATGACATATGACAGCCAATGTTTTACTACTGGGGGGGATGCAGCGGCACCTTTAGGGCCCATCAGTATCTCAGGCCATCACCTATTCCTGCCGGTCAGATCAAGTATCAGCCACATAAAAGGGACATTACTATCTGTCCATCAGCCTTGTCTGGTGAACCGGCATTAAGAACAAAGAACAGTAAAGCACAACCACTGCGATGTTCTGCTAATGAAGAGAATGGTCTGCATGAGTAATAAGTGAATATGGCTGCCCCCAGGTCATTAAAAATTATGTATAGAAACAAAAGCTAAAAATAATTGTAAGGGTTTATTATATGACAATGATCACTTATTTTATATTCATATTAATATTATATGACAATGATCACTTATTTTATATTATTATTATTATATTACAATGATCATTTATTTTATATTATTATATCACGATGATCACTTTATTTATAATATTATTATATCAAAATAGTCACCTATTTTTTATTATTATTTTATCACGATGATCACTTATTTAATATTATTATTACATCACAATGATCTCTAATTTTATAATATTATTATATCATGACGATCACTTATTTTAGAATATTATTATTATATCACAATGATTACTTATTTTATATTATTATTATATCACGATGATCTCTTATTTTATATTATTATTGATATATCATGATAATCGCTTATTTCATATTAATATTATTATTATTTCATAATGATTTCATTCTGCTTTAAAGAGCAGTAAAAGGATTTCCCCTTTAAAATATATTTAGACATGAATGCAGGGAGTAATGCGCCATTTGTATACATTAATGAGTGCATTACCATAATGTTGTGATAAGTGTTGGTGCTCTGGGGGGGTCATTCATCTTGAACAGCACCCCGATGAATGTTTTCAGCAGTTGTACAGTAGACCTGTGATACAGCTGATGACAATGCACAGTGACTAATACTGTGGATATTGGTATGGTGGTAAATTAAAAAGAAAGGTTGTGCATTATTATTGGTGTGTTGTTACACATTATTTGGACATTTATTTGGACAAGGGTTGTTACACCCTTGGACATTTGTGGATTCATTTGGAAAAATAACTTCAGGGGGTGTTGAGGATTATGAGCATCAGCTTCATCTTTAGAGACATCACAGGGGTGCAGTAGCACTGACAGGGGCCATGTTGACTCCTATTAGGGTCAGGAGATGCTGTAGTGAAGCTTTACTCCTTTGGTTTCCATTTCTACAAATCGGTAATGGCCACAACTTTTTTCCATTTTGGAATGGGTTTTGTTTCTTGTTTTCCTTACCCATTATATGCTCTGGTGCCATCCCTGACCTCCCGCCTTGCTCCAGCCTATTGGGGCCGAGCGACACATCCTGCCCATTTCCTGCCAGTCCAGCCGGTCATTTACCCCTTTAGAGAGAGCTCATCATACAGCTTGGGCTCACAGTATCCAAGCCGAGTGGCTCTCACACATCTATACGCGAGTCCTGCTCAGTCCTGGAGGAATGCCTGTCCATTGCCAGAGGAAGAAGCCAAAGTGATGCCTCTGGGCTGCTCTAAACATGTCATTTAGTGGTGGGGAATTTTTATTTAAGCAAAATGGGGGAAAGGTTGTTTTGGTGGATATGGGGAGGACTGGAAGCAGGTGAAGGAAATGCCTCCTAAGACACCATTTCCCCCACTTAGATTGTAAGCTCTTCGGGGCAGTGTCCGCTCTCCTCCTGTGTCACTGTATATGTCTGTCCTTTGCAACCCCTATTAATTATAAAGCACTGCGTGATATATTGGCTCTATATAAATCCTGTTTAATATTATTATTAATAATAATAATAATAATAATAATAATAATAATGTGTCCCTGTAGGAAGGTATCCTCTCTATGCCTGTTCTAGTGGCAATCCCATTTTTCAGATTCTGTTTATTGATGCTTCTATATAGCTGGACAAAGTCCGTATTCACGTCACTTTCACTCACAGTCTAATGCCTCTACCCTAGTCTTAAGTGTGGAAGCCAAAAATTCAACTGCAATGATCTTAGACTATAGAAGTAAACTCATGCAGGACATACAAACTCTTCACATATCGTGCCCTGGTTGAGATTTATTAAGCCTGGACCTGGGAATTGCAAAACACATCGTCTTCTGTCCAAGTCAGAATAGTCAGAAGCCTAAAACACAAAAAAATGCAATAAAAACCTGAGCTGAACCCTCATGTCTGTATCCAAAAAGAAAAAGGTTCTGGTTTAGATACACGTGAGAGCTATGGCTTTGCAGACTACATTGGTGGCCCACTAGACCCGCAGAGCTGCCATTAGGAGAAACAAAGATTACTTCTGTACCAGAACCCAAACAAAACTTTTCTTTGCAATGCTGGAACTTTTAGAAATGAGAAAGGGGGGACCAGGAAGTTGATTTAGTATGGGGCCCAGAAATCTCTTATACAATGTCCCTATACTTGAGGTCCATAAGTTTGAGAGATCGGTGTTGGAAGTGATGACATTGAATGACTTTCTGAATTAAAATGACGTTTTGTTTCAGTCTCATCATACCATACCTGGTTGTTTCATTTTTTAATTAGTTTAAATTTCAGAACATACTTCTCATTGGCTTTCCTTCAGCCCAGCCAAGTCCTGGGGAGTTTTGTATAAGGCTAATCAGAGACACTTAACAATGTAATTCCATAGAAATGATTCTGCATACTTTAAACATCCTGGCTGTACTTTGCACAACCTTATAAGCCCTGTTTTGTCCCTTGGCGTTATTTTACAACACCACAACTGGAGGCTGTTTTTCCATGATGAAATCAGCAATCTCATCCATATTTGGAAGTTATGGGCTGAAAAAAAAAAAGATAATAGCAGAAGTTAATTTAGGTTAATTTACATAGTTTTCAATCTGTGGTTTACAAGACAACGTTGAGGTTAGGAATGACAGACAGGAGCCATGCAACCCACCTGGAATGACTGCGAGGAGCTGCAATTATTTTTCAGTATTTTAAGGTTGATAGACAAAGTACCAGGTCCACTTTATAGCCGACATTGTGTACATAGACGCTTGTATTTGCTCTTTATCTTCCACTGCTATCTGCCACTGATTCCCCAAGAATATCCATGGACACCCCTGCAGTGCAGCTTTGGGTACCTAAAGAGCCAATCATTTGGCCAGAGAGCTGTCACGTGATGGGTATTGAGAAAGTTCATAGCCCTGCCCTGTATAACTTTTTACCTAGGTGCATTTGGGGTCTCAGACAACTCATCAGGATGCCATGGAAAGAGAAGAAGGGGGCTAAGAAAGATAAATATTACAGCATTTTATGTCTGTTAAAAAGTGAACCCATTCATCTGCCTACTTTACAGTTTTCTTTAAATGTTTGGACTCACTACCTAGTGAGTCAGTGAATAGAACCAGTCCGCCGTGGCATCTTCCAAATTTTATTACAGGCTCACTATTAGGAGCCATGTTCCACATATCCTACATTGGGGCCACAGAAGGAGGTGACAAGCAGAAATGCACACAAAGTATAAAAAAGCCAAATATAATTGCAGATTATTTTAAAGGCCATATAGAAACAAAGATAAATGTAGGCATATTCCTATTTATAGGGACCATAGCATGGTATTTCAAGCCATCTATTTAGCCTTGCAGCCTATACAGGGTGAACAGACCTGACAATGCAAATTATATATATATATATATATATATATATATATATATATATATGAGGCTCACATTTGCTGTGAATAAATACTTTATTATAAATTCAAGCTCCACATATTCTGCAAAGCATGCACATAGACAACTATGACTTCTTTTGTCTTCAAACATCGTAGTGGATGAAAATCAGTGGACTCTCTGCAAAGATTCACATCCTGCTGATTTAAACCTATAATTATAAAATAAATAGAGAGAATGAACTTTGCTGATTGCAGAACTATAGGTCTGATTTATAAGGGAATAGAACTATAGGGAAATAAAGAGTAACTGTTACCTGTCCATTGGGTGACAGTGTCACCTACAGCCCCCTAGCTAGGTATACTTCGCAATCCAGGAAAAAATGGTGTCAAATGGTGTTGGAGCTTACCTGGGTAGATGACACTGTATGTATCTAGTATTCAGCCACACAAGCCCCAGCATTCCCAGAAGCCACGCTACATGGGGTGTAAGGAGTGGGATGGGGAGCAAGGGAAGTATTCAAAGTTTCCAGGAGGCAAAGTTACTATGCTGACTTGTGATCTTTATGAATGAAGCGACAGAGCCTGGAACCTTTTACTTTGATATATGCAAAGCAAGGGTACATTTTAGGGTGACAACTACAATAATAATCCATAATATAAACTCATTTTATGTTCCCTTTATTCCTCCCTGCTATCCTGCAGGATGGGGATGTAAATACAACAATTTGAGGACTGAACTGTTGATCCCCATGACAATGGCGCACACCTGTTCCCATCATATCATAATGATCCTCAGTGGCAGGAGGAGGGGCTGTGTGTTGGTTTTGGATCTCTGTGAACATTTGTCCCATTCCTCGTCCTCTCCCTAGTTTGGTCAATTCCAGATCTGTCAGTGTTTGGGTTGGCAGACTGGAGGGGAGTGCGTCGGGTGTCACTGAATGGTCATCCATCCCTGCTTCTCTCTCACTGATATTATTTCCCTGCGCCATGTCTGCTTCTACTTTGTAAACTTTTCTAATTCATCTACTGATAACATATTACTCACCCTTCATAAAAAAGAAACACATAAGCTTAAAGTATTAAAGCATGTTAGAGTGTGGCCCTATGATGAGATCAAAGGCACATCCAATGCCCTGTTGATCTATCAGTTTGACCAGCATTGATCCAACACCTATATGTTAGGTGCACATATACACCAAGGAGAATTTAAGATTAAGGTCTTTTTTCATCTATTAATATATTTTGTTTAAACCATAATCATGAATCAGCAGAGATCCCACCATTTATTGCTTACGACACTAAATTAATTTCTTTGAAAAATCCTGGGGTATGGAAGAGGGAGATGTATAGCGGAGAAGGCAAATCTGTGGACAGTGACAGGGGAGTTCTCTTCTCCTCTGTCACTGACTCTTCTGTAAGGGGAAAGCTTGCGCCTGTTCTGCCACCACCCCCTCTTCCTTTCTTCCATTGGGAGTGGCAGGATTTGAAGTTTGGCACCTTTATTTTCTCCTATAGCTTGCAATATAAAACAGACTCTCACCCTATTCCACAGTTTAAATAACTTTGACTAACACTCTTCTGTCAATCAGATGTAAAACTGTTTAGAAGAGCTGAACAGATTATGCCATTCTTCTCGATGGTACTGCTGTGTGGTCCTATCAGCCTGGCATGCAGTGAATGTTGGCACGCTTGTCTCTTGCATAGCTGTGTACATGGTTCATGCTAAGATTTTATGGGTCATTGTTCTTTAAATAAATGTCCCAGACACAAAAATGATGCCCCTTAGGGCTGGTATTTGCCCACTTATATTACCTCCTGCCACCCATACATTCCTCATCTTTGCTCCACGCGTTCCTCACTATCGTAATCATGTACAGTCATGGAGATATTATGTGACCTCAGTTTTCATGCAAAAAAAAATCACAAAAAATGCAAAGTTCTTCTTATACTGGTTGGGCCTTCTTCTTACATTACCTTCTAAATGTAGGTGAAAAACATAGATGTAAAGGAAAAAGAATTATACGTACAACATTACACCCTGGAGTTGTTCACAATGGAAATGTGGCAATCTATGGTAATCGCCACTTATCAAAAGTGGTAATTGCAGCTGCAATTTAACTGAATGGGCCATGTATGCCACCTTCAAACATGGCGAAGAGGTACTCCACTCAAGTGAATGGAGCTTCTGATCTCTCATCTATTGTAATTCTGGTACAGCATTCTTTATAATTCAAATAAAAAAATCAAACTATGGGCTCTTTATATTCTTACTATAGTTCCTTTAAAACTCAGCAAAAAATTCAGTAAATAGAAGTCCTATTCTTATCTTACGAATAAACAAGCAGACCCTGACCTCTCCAGGGACTTGCTGCTTGGTGGGCACAGATCCTGAGAATAGGGCCGCCATCAAGGAGGGGACAAGGGTACTTCTGTACCGGGCAGTGGCTAATACAGTGGCTAAAATACAGGTTGACCATCCTGAAAACAAATGCACTCCCTGAGCATTATGTAGTCCTGCCAGTGCCAAACTTGTCATTCTTTCAATGTGATTTTTATATATTTGGAATAGAATGTGACAGCTGAGATTTCTTAAGATAAATTGTAAATAGTAAGGCATTCTGTACATGCTATTAAAAACAGACTTTAAGTTTATTTCCACAGCACTTGACACGAGTGCTACACTGTTAGTTTACACAAGTCTCACACTGAGTACTGAGCATTGTGTATATCTGCAGGTGGCTGAGCTGCCTGCCAGGCTGGGAGAACATGGTGTGTCTATAGTTAGCATTGCTGCAGTTAGCTAAATGGCCACTGTGTGGCAGCAAAGAGCCGATGACTTTATAATAGAAAATCCTCATAGAAGTAAAGTGGTAACATTGTCACCAATGAGAAAGACACCTAACTCTCCCATACCTTGCAACTTTATGAAATTAAAGGTTTGTTCATATTCCTTCCATTCAAGTTTTTTTTTGTAATATTGATCATAATAACATGTTCCTTTGTCTTCTTTTAGTTGGCATCAAAATATGACCCACAGAAGGAGGCTGAACTGAGGGAATGGATAGAAAGAACCACCGGAAGGAACATTGGAAACAAATTCATGGAGTCCTTGAAGGATGGAATCATCCTGTGCGAGTAAGTGCCTAAGGAGTAATAAACCATAAGTCCTCAGAGGAAGGTCTTATAGACCTGACACTAAATAAACCTAACAATCTCATAGTTTATATACCTGATGACCTATGCACCTAACAATCTACGCCTGAATACCTATATACCTGACAAGATGTATACCTGATGATTTATACACCTGACAACCAAAACACCTGAAGATCTATGCACCTTATAATCTATATACTTGCTGATCCATACACCTAACAATCTATTATTTTGATGATCTATAAACCTGACAATCTATACACCTGAGGACCTATACACCTAACTACCTATATACCTGATGATCAATAATTCTGATGATCTTTACACCTGCAAAAATACACACCTGATGATCCATACTCCTGACAACCTAAACACCTAATAATCAATAAACCCGATGACCTATATACCTGACAACCTATACACCTAATAATCTATACACCTAACAGCACCTACCCTTAATATACCTATACACCTGATGATCTACACACTTAATGATCTATACACCTTACCATCTATAGATCTGAGGACCTATACAACCGACGATCCATACACCTGACAATCTATACACCTATAAACCTTTAAATCTGATGATTAATAATTCTGATGATCTATAAACCTGACAATCTATACACCTGAGGACCTATACACCTAACTACCTATATACCTGATGATCAATAATTCTAATGATCTTTACACCTGTGAAAATACACACCTGATTATCCATACTCCTGACAACCTAAACACCTAATAATCAATAAACCCGATGAACTACCGTATATACCTGACAACCTATACACCTAATTATCTATACACCTAACAGCACCTACCCCTAATAATCTATACACCTGATGATCTACACACTTTATGATCTTTACACCTTACCATCTATAGATCTGATATCTATACACCTAACAGCACCTACCCCTAATAATCTATACACCTGATGATCTACACACTTTATGATCTTTACACCTTACCATCTATAGATCTGAGGACCTATACAACTGACGATCCATACACCTGACAATCTATACACCTATCAACCTTTATATCTGATGATCAAATATTCTGATGATCTATTAACCTGACAATCTACACACCTGACAACCTAAACACCTAATGATCAATACACCTAATGATTATTAATTCTGAAGAACTTTAAACCTGACAATCTATACACCTGAGGACCTATACACCTAACTACCTATATACCTGTTGATCAATAATTCTTATAATGTATACACCTGTGAAAATATGCACCTGATGATCCATACTCCTGACAACCTAAACACCTAATATTCAATAAACCCGATGAACTATATACCTGACAACCTATACACCTAACTATCTATACACCTAACAGCACCTACCCCTAATAATCTATACACCTGATGATCTACACACTTTATGATCTTTACACCTTACCATCTATAGATCTGAGGACCTATACAACTGACGATCCATACACCTGACAATCTATACACCTATCAACCTTTATATCTGATGATCAAATATTCTGATGATCTATTAACCTGACAATCTACACACCTGACAACCTAAACACCTAATGATCAATACACCTAATGATTATTAATTCTGAAGAACTTTAAACCTGACAATCTATACACCTGAGGACCTATACACCTAACTACCTATATACCTGTTGATCAATAATTCTTATAATATATACACCTGTGAAAATATGCACCTGATGATCCATACTCCTGACAACCTAAACACCTAATATTCAATAAACCCGATGAACTATATACCTGACAACCTATACACCTAACTACCTGATGATCAATAATTCTGATGATCTATAAACCTGATCATCTTTACACCTGACAATCTCCACACCCGATCTCTCTACATACCTGACATCACAGGCATGAGTGTCATTATGATATCAGTTGCCATGTAGGTATTTAAGTTGTATGTTCTACAGTAGGGTTGTGCCATGGAAAAGTCTGGCCGTGTTAAACTATGAACATATCCTGATAGTAAGAAAACTAATGCAGTCACCATGACTAGTAAGCTGCAATATGTGACATTTTTCTTCCCATAAATTACATTGATGACATAAAGTGACACTGCTGTATAAACAGAATATTTCTCTTCCTTTCACAGATTAATTAACAAGCTGCAGCCTGGCTCCGTCAAGAAGATCAATGAGTCTACACAGAACTGGCATCAGGTAACCATCCCTCCCTTTGGTTGTGTACACTCCTCCTCGGTACTGACATTGCTTACTCTGATTTCACTGCACACTGTGAGCTTCTCACATTGTGCATTAAAACCTGCAGCAAGTCAGATATATAGAGGACGTCCAGTATCATCTAGTTCTTCTAATGTTATGTTCCTCTATGAATTATAATGACGGGACTCGTATTGCTATGACTTTCTGTTCTTCATTTGCAGCTGGAAAACATTGGAAACTTTATTAGGGCGATCACAGATTTCGGCGTCAAACAGCACGATATATTTGAAGCAAATGACCTGTTTGAGAATACCAACCTCACTCAAGTCCAGTCTACACTGTTGGCATTAGCTAGCGTGGTAAGTGATCTCTGATTCAATATGTGAAGGCATAGCCATGCTGCTTGAGGACAGGGCCACAGGGGCCCCTTACCCTTAAATCATTGCTGAAATTCCCACGTTGATACATTTGTGATCTCCTATTCAATGCATGTATCTACAGCCATGCTGCTTGTAGATAGGACCACAGGGTCCCCTACCCATAATTAATTGCTGCAATTCCTACTTAGATAAATTTGTAATCACCTATTCAATGCACGTAACCACAGCCATGCTGCTTGAGGACAGGGCCCCTCTACCCATAATTCCCTGCTATGGTTCATATGATAAAACTTTAGTTTTGTGACCACAGTCATGCTACAAGAGCATACAAGTATCCCCTACCCAGGGTTCCTTGCTATGGTTCCCTTAGGACCAAAGGGGTCCCCTACCCATAATTCTCTTACCATGAGGAAACTTGATCTCCCATTCAATATATATACCCACAGCCATGCTGCAGGAGGACAGAGCCACAAGGGTCCAGTACCCATAATTCCTTGCTACGGTTCTCACTGATATCATTCTATTGTTTTGGCTTCCTCCTAGCCAATCATTGAAGACCTCCAGGAAAGCGATGAGATCACATTTGGGTATTAATTACACACAATACCCAAATAGCTCGTTATCTGACACAGGCCAGAGGAACAAGCTAGGACAAGACTCCAACATTCAGAATTGTCTTCTATTTCGGATGAAAACAATACCCTTGGGGCATCGAAAATCAGCCAAACTCCGCCTACTTTTACCGCATGCTTCACCGGGAAAGTGTTGCATGACATCATACCCACACCTATTAAAGGAGACCTGTGCTTAGGGAAATATGTCAGCTGCCGTCACTGACCTAGAAGGCTAGTTCCTGGCATGCAAGCAAGCACCAAGTGAAGTTAGAGCACCCATTGTGAGTCAGTGATGCAAATGCAGTAAGATAATTAGAACAGCATGACAGCCAGGCAAATGGCAATTTTAGAAGGAGAAGTGAATAGTAAATCCCTTATATTTCTTTCAATGTGGGTTTCTATTTAAACGAAAAAGAAAACAAACCCTACATAAGGCAAAGTGTATGAGAGCACAAATAATGAATTTCCCCTTTACCCATTCTACACTGAAAGCCACCTGCAGTCAGGACCTCTGTTTGGGGGTGTTGAATGGGGTAGGAAAGGGTTGGCACTTCAGTTAGGTGTTTATGCTTTAGGGAGATTTGTTTCTCCTTCCTGCCACTAGTCACCGAGACAGGAAGTGAATAAAAATTTCCCTTGGAGTTGAAATTCTAAAAAAAAACCTCCAACACTTTTCTAGGAACAACAATCGGGGCCATTTTATTCTGGTGCCCCAGACAAGATAGCCATTGTCACATATACCCCTAGATGACAATTTGCCCCCCTTGGCAGACCAGGTAGAGCCCCATTGCCATGTTGTAAATCCACCACTAGGTGGTGCTCTAATCTACCTGAAAGTTTGCCCCTGATGGGGGAATTTCTCCTTTTTCTTTTTTGTTTGACGTCTGCCAAGGAGTGATTTCCCTAAACCTCCTAAACAGGGAAGCAGAGAGCAATCAAATGGAGGAAGCCTTGATCATTCTACCAAAAACCTAAATATAAAATAGTTTTATAAATAAAAGAATATATAAGAATGTTTTTGGTCATTGTATTCACCATCTGACCTCAGGGCCTTATTTGTACTTTTCTCATCTCATCTAAGCCAGCTAGCTTGTACTCAATGGGTGAACCTGTAAGGGCAGCCATGATAATAGTGGAAGGTCATTGGTGGAAGCCATGATGCTTGTGGGCAGAACAGCCCTATGCTAACCATCTTTATTTATTATAATAAAATATTAAATACATGATGGCAGTACAGGTGCCCCTCTGGCCATGGCACCCTAGGCCACGACCTAGCTGGTCTTGTGAGAAATCCAGACCTGCCTGCTTTAATAGACACATGGAAGGTGTGTTTTTACATGCAGCAGGTAAGGCAAACAGGAACAAATTGCAGTATTTGTATACTATTTTTAAAAACACATGACATAAAATTATGGCTCAGAATTCCTAAAAATAATACAGAATTGTCATTTTCTTTCAGGTGCTGATGGTGTAATGAGCCCTTTATTATTATAATAGTCCCGCATACAACTAATACTATCAATGGCTCCATGCGCCCTCTAGTGGTTAATTTTTAGAATGACTGCTTCAGTTAAAGTGTAAAGCCAATAATGAATTTGCCTATTTCCTATTTGCCCCCTTTTGGTCTGTTTAAGCCAAATGGTAGAGGGAGGGGAAGAGGCATGACACTGGAACTGATGTCTGGTATATGAAGCATTCTGATGCATTTAGACAGTTGGGGTTACATTATCTATGTGGCAGTTGTTGACAGATCACTTCACCCATTTTATTCTGTACACCTTCTAACTGCTGCAACTTAGCAGTTTGCAGAGGCATATATGGACAACAGTAGCGGGTGCATTTATAAGTGATTCCCCTGTCAAATCAACCTAGATTTGGCAGTTGGTATGTAGAATTCACTATTATGACTGCTGTGCATTTTTGATAATTGACCACTAGTTGGCAGAATGAGTCTTAGTTTTGTTATGCATTATAAATGAACAATGTATAGGCATTTAAATGGCTGTGAACAATCTGACAGCTGAATTGAAGGATGAATAATTTATAAATACAGCCCTAAGTGTATGTTATCCAAACCCTGACAGCTGTGTAATACCCGTCTTTCCAGGCTAAGTCAAGAGGAGCCAAAGTCGACATTGGGGTCAAGTATGCCGACCGACAGGAGCGAAGATTCAACCCTCAAAAACTCAAGGAAGGAAGGAACATCATTGGCCTGCAGGTCAGTGCAAACAAAAACAAGATGATTGTTTTTCAGGGGATTGCAAACTAAATATCCTTTTTTTTTTCCTTGGGACACCTCCCTACAGTAATACAAGGGAGCTTCCCCCTCCCTAAATCATGAGTGAAAACAGCAAGTTCCACTTTTGCAGTACATATGTCTAAAAATTTGGGGTACCTGTGCCATGACTATGCACACCAAAAAAATTTACTATATATACTCAAATATATACCGATCCACATCCGAGGCACTTTTTACTACCTGAAGATACAGGAACACTGCTATGAGTATAAACCTAGTGCACAAAATGCAGCCATCACTGCTGACATTCAAAACAGTAATCAATAGAAATGCCAATAAAATAATGTAAATAAATACACCCATGATATTATATTTTGAAATATTTTCCCAAAAGGAAAAACAAAAAAAATCACATGAGCTCAGTCTATTTATCATTTTTTCACTCTACAGGTAAAGTACTTTATGATGGGCCAGTTGCTCTTAAATGATTGTTGTTGGCCACCAGTAGATGGTGCTCATGTCGCTGATGACAAGAGTTTGTTACACACTTTACATGAGGATGCAGCATCCTCTACTGGTGTGCCTCAAGTATAAACTGAGATTCTTTTTTTAATGGCATTTTGAAAATAGAAAAAAAAATCTCACTTTATACAACGGAAATTATGAACAAGCACTTGAAAACAAAGCCCTCATTTATCTCAATATCCATGCGAATTGGAAAGAAACTAATCTACAAACACAAAAAGAAGGCTTTTATAGGAGAAGCCAGTCAGCCTGTCAGCTATATCAGTGATTTTCAACCACTGTGCCGCGGCACACTAGTGTGCCATGAGAGATCTTCAGGTGTACCGTGAGAAATTATCCAATGTTGGTTAATTGGTGTGAAAATTATTTATTTACTGCAAATAATTTGTCTTCATTTGGCTATACCAGCAATGTATAGTGATAGGCAGAACAAAGAAGTACTCTTCCACTAGATGGCAGCAGGTAGCTAATTAATCTGTGACATTTTTGTTTAGTGGTGTTCCGTGGGATTTTTCTAATGTAAAATATATGCCACGATTTAGGAAAGGTTGGGAAACACTGAGCTTTATCAACTTTAGAGTTATTGTGTACCTTTGAGAGGGAATAATGCTTGTGCATTAAAAGCACCTACACATGTCAGTGTGGGCTTGTTATAAACATCTTTTTATTGATATGCAAATAGTGGGCACAGCTTCACTTTAAAAAGCCATCCTGCCCCTGTTACTGTATCTCCTCTATTGCCCCCTTCTGGTCATACTATGTAATACAAACCATATCTCTCAAAAACAATTTTCATGTACGGTATACAACCTCCTAATAAAAAAAAATTTGTGCTGCAGAACCTATTTGGAAGCCCATCTGGGCTTACAGTTTCGTACAAATACTTGCTGATTCTGCCAGTGAGGTCCACCAAATGCTGTGATAGTGTGGCAAGAATAAGTCATCACTCTCATGTAGGCAGTGTCTTAAAAAAAAGCTGTAGGGGCATGGCTATTAGCATTGTCGATCAGCATTGTATCCTGTAAATTGTCAATCAGCACATGGCCACACTTAGTCCTGCCCACTTCTTGTTGGTAGCACTGCCCCTGTTGCTGAAACCCTCCCATTGTGATCTGTAGTGTCTAGGAGGGGAAGCATGTGAGACTAAACTAATATTTTGGATCAGATGGGGGCGGTAAAGGAATTTTTTTGTGTGCATCACATAGTAACTAGCCTTTAGTTATACTTTGTATCTTATTGTCTATATGCTAATGCTTTGTTTGTTGACAGATGGGAACCAATAAGTTTGCCAGCCAAAAGGGGATGACATCATATGGCACTCGTAGACACCTGTATGATCCCAAACTGGGCAATGAGCAGCCAGTGGACACATCCACCATCAGCCTACAAATGGGTACCAACAAGGGGGCATCCCAGGTAAGGGGTTCAATAAGCATTTGCCTCATTAGATTATGCCCCTCTTACTTTCCCTATTCTATTCCTTTTTTTACCCATTCACTAGGTAATGTATAAGCCCCAATGAGTTCTAGCTGGCTGGCTCTCTAACCAGGCTACCTCTTTGTTTCTCTTTAGTCTGGCATGACAGCCCCAGGCACCAAACGTCAGATCTTCGACCAGAAGCTTGGCATGGACCAATGCGACACCCAGACCATCCCCTTGCAAATGGGAACAAACAAGGGGGCATCTCAACAAGGCATGACTGTGTATGGTCTCCCACGTCAAGTCTATGACGCCAAGTACTGCCTGGACAGCAACATCTATGAGCTCGGCGAGGACGGCCATTACGACAACAGCCATCAGTATTACAACTCTGAATAAGGGCCTCCATCTTCCAAATAACCTCCACATCACCCTCTCCTGTGCCAGCGTGTACCTGCTACCGTGGCAAAGAAGGGTGTCTACTGCTGCCCATTCTTTGCCAGCGTGTGCTAGTTCCTCTGGCAAAGGGGGTTAATGCTACCCACTATTCATGTTTGCTCTCGCAGAGTAAAAAAAAAAAATTAATGATACCCATTAGGTGCCAATATGCCTCCTGGCACCTAGATCGCTGCATATCCCAAACCTGCTGTTCTGGCAGAGAATGATCTCCCTCCTACCCCCTTTTTTCTTTTCTGGCAGAAAAGGGGGTAAAACTGGCCATTCTGTGCCAGACTGTGCCCGCTGCTTTGGCAGTAACAAAATAAAAGCCCATTCCCCATATGTCTGACGCTACATTAAAAGAGACTGGGAATAAGCTATTTGCGGAGCCTTGCTTTCGTTTTTTGTTTTTTTTTTGTGCCGAAAAAACACAGCTCAGCCTCCAAGTGTACATCTGCAGAGCATTGCTCATTCCATCTCACCGTAAGCCGAGGCAGAACATTGCACCCTAACCACCATGCCGCTGTTGTCACCCACCTTTAGCTGCATTATTTCCCAGCAGGCAGTGCTGCAGTAGAGTTTAACCGATTAGCGTCTGGGATGGGAGCCATGTTTAGCTATGGTACAATATGGGCAAAAATATGGAATGGATACTTTTTAATTGCCTTATATATATGTTTTATTACAGCTTCGTTTTGTTTAAAGCTTGTGTGTTCTTTTTTAGGATACAACCTAAAAATCTGGGCACTAGTAGCTAGTCTTAGATTCAAAAGCATCACATTGCCCACTTCACCTGTCTTAGCCAAAGGGTCACATTGGCAAAAAACCAACCTATTGTCTTCTATTCCCAGTTAAATGTGAATATTCCATAATCTGATTCGGTCTACAAAACACAAAATGCATGCCTACGGCCGCTTTCAATCACAATCAGAATTTTTTAGGCTAAGCAGAAGGTGATCTGATAGTTCGCAGGATGTGCCGTTCTGTTGCTATTCAAGGCAAAATGGTTCGAGCTGAATCAAAGATCCAAAGCATGGATCATCATAAAGAGAAAATATAAAAAATTGTTTGGAAAATCTAATTGAATCAAAAATAAAGAAAATCACGTATGACTGGCTTCTGAACCATGGCCTATCCTGGAGGTGTTTCATTATCATGAATGTATGGAGTTGTCAAGGTGTCCTTAAATTTATTCCATTTTCAATGTGTGTCTTAGCAAATTGCAAAGCTGTTTTCCTAACATTAAAACAATGCCAACACCATTGTCTCAGGTGGTCTGCAGAGCGTCGCTGCCTCTGTTTTCATTTTAGGCAATTAAAAGGGAATGAATAGGTGAATGGAGTGGTCAAGGCAGGAATACTCTGCAGATTTAAGTCTTAATACTAATGCTAGTGAGGAGCAGGAGGGACGTCGCAGGTCTGTGATGGGAGGGGTGGGTGCTGGTCTAATAGTTGCTCTGGCAGGTGAGAGGTTAACAGGACAATGCTCTTCAATGTGACAGCCACCAGGATGGGTGCAATGCTCTGCAGACTACCATGTCATATTGTATTTTGCCTGGCTCTGTTTTGTGCATGTCCCTATCCCCTCTCATCACCACAGCCTAGATTATGTGAACAACACCTCACCTTACAGAATTGACTGCAAATATATTTCTATATATATATTTCTAGTTCGTCTCTCTGTGCTTTATTTGCGTATACATGTTTTGTCCAAAAAAAGAAACATGGGCACAACAGATGGACATCTACGGAATGAGCTTTTCATTGCAGCTGTGTCCATGAACTACAGTGTGGAGGTGACTCCCAGTGCTGCTAAGGGCCATGTCAGACTAGCAAACCTCACATCTTCCATTTTCTATCCAGCACATACTTCTCATATAATTAACAAATGTGTGGTACACAACAACGGCGACACCGTACAAATCAACAAACCAGTCACTGGCAGCAAGATCACTACATAGAACCCTCACCTGCTTGTTCAGCACAGCTCCCTTGCTGGCTGAAATACAAATGAATCGCCATTGCCAGGGAGCCATGCTGGTAAAGCAAAAGAGCGACTTCTTTGCTTTCCAATTGTTCCATTTGCTGGTTAATTGCAGCCACTGACAAAATCGCTAGTATGGCATTGGCCAATTTTCCTTTGCCACTACGGAAAGGGTTACCATTTCAACAAAACAATGATTTTGGTGCCTGTTGCAGAGGTCTCCAAAACAAAGAAATTTAATTGGCCTACATAGCTATGATCTTAACGTCAACATGACGTGACCTAAAATAGTAACAGCAGCTCGTGTAGTTCAGAGAAATTGTAGTTATTTTTGGTATGTTTAAAGTCAATGCTTTCATTTATTTAGTTGTTGACTATGGAGCAAGTACATGTAGATTGGACGTGATATCAGTACTGAGGGATCCTTAAGCAACCTCTGATCATTAAAAAGTAGCAAATACCAATGATCTTCGTTCCACTGACTTTCCTAATGACCACCAGTGTAAGTGCCCCCTTTTTCCATTCACTCTTTCATTAGCCACCGGTGTAAGGGGGTACTTTTTTTTTTAATTGACCACAAATATAGGGGGTTCTTCTTGCATTGACTCTTCCAATAACCACCAGTATAAGGGGGTCCTTCTTCCATTGACCACCAGTGTAAGGGGTCCTTTTTTCCATTGACTCTTCCAGAGACCACCAGTGTAGAGAGTTCTTCCTTCATTGACCAGCAGTGCAGGGAGTTCTTCTTCGATTACACACCAGTGTAAGGGGTCTTTCCCCCATTGACTCTTCCAATGACCACCAGTGTAAGGGGGTCCTTATTCCATTAACTCTTCCAACGACCAACAGTGTAGGGAGTTCTTCCTCTATTAAACACCAGTGTAAGGGGACCTTCCTCCATTGACTCCTCCAATGACCACCAGTGTAAGGGGGTCCATTTTCCATTAACTTTTCCAACGACCACCTATGTTGGGGGGGGTTGTTGTTTTCATTGACCACCAGTGTAAGGGGCTCCTTCTCCCATTGACCACCGCTACACCTGGTACCGCTTCATGCCCTGCGGTTCCATCTGCCAAACCCTATGCCAGGGGTAATGTATGGAACCCCAGCACACAGAAAGGAACAACGCGGGTGTTGGATGCTGAAGATTGTTCAGAAGACAAAAATCATTTGCTTAAGACAGTTTTTTTTATAGCAGAGTTGCTTTAAAGAAAACTCAATTCAGGCTCATCTACAAATTTATAATATATATTAAACAGAAGCTGACCACACTATGGGAACAGCCCCTTTTAGCTGGGCGCACAACCTACTTGTTTTTTAGGTGATTACTGAAGAGTTTGGTCACAATACAGGGGCCAGCACCCACCTACAATCCCTTCCCACTTCAACCCAGAAATTTTTTAAGCTTAACACATGATTTTGTATGCTCAAAAATGAAGCTTCAAATTCAGGAATATGCAAGAAGCCAAGATCCGGTTATTCTCACTGACCACCACCCCAATGTACTGCTAGTTGTGGATTAGTAATTATAGCAGGAGTTCTTTGACCCAGTGTCATAGTCATTTTTCCTTTCTGGTCATTATTCAAACTTAAACTGTGATTCCTGTGCTTTCTTAGGGGGCGTGAGGCAGTGACAACCGCGGTGCTGTCCATAAGAGACCTGGATCGAATATATTGAGTGCGAAGTAATGGTGCCGCAAGGCAATGTCTTAGCTGCCTACGTCAGGCAACTGAGATTACCTAGCAGATAAGATTTTCTATGTTTACAAATACACAAGCATTTGAGAAACTTTCCTTTTAGGGAGTTCAGCTTTAAAGCAGAGAAATGCTTAAGTGATGACACTGGCGCCGAGGACAAGTTTTGAAGACGCTACACATGAAATGAACAAACCAGTCATCTGGCAAGAGGTATAAAAACAAAAAAAAAATGTACACATGGGATGGTCATGAGGGGGTACAGCTCACACAGCTGGGCTTTAAAACTAAAATTTTCAGCAATGTATCCCATTTACAACCTCACCCCATCACATTCACAAACAGACATACATGAAGACCAGAAGCCTTTTAACAAAATTCAAAAAGTCAGTTTAGTGTCACTCTGTCTCTGTTTTAATAAAAAAAAAGAACACTTTTACATCAAATTGATAACAGAAAGCATTTTTCCAGTAATAATATTTCATACTATGTATTGGTAGGTGCACTATTACAAGCTAGTCTTGGATGCACACAATTTGTACAGTTGTGTAGAGACATGCGTACATGTCTACGTACAAAAGATACATGGAGTTAACAAGCTTCTTGTGCATTTAACCTGGCAGTGCTGATGCTCTGTGTGGATATTTTTTAAAGCTGAACTCTGGACACAAACATTGATATTTTTTTCTTGAATATCTACAAAGGATATGAATGCAATCTGTGTACACCAAAGCCAAAAAGTACCTTGCAAAAGTTGAAGTGACATCAGCAGATTGGCCTGTGCAGGGAGCATAGGTGAGGGAGGGCCCAGTCAGTTCTCCCAATACAAGTTGGTTGAGGTAAATTACATGGGGTAGATACAACGTCCAGTCACCCTACACAAGAGATAGCAGCACCAACTGGTCCATGTTACAGGAAACTCCTAAACGTAGGAAACATACGGGAACTGTATTATGCTAGAATGCTGCACAGGCTGGGGACATAAGGGATGCGAAGATTTAAAGCAAAACTAAAGTTGCACTTTTAAGTTTGCATGATCAGAAGGGTCATATTTGCAGAAACAGTCAGGCAATGTGTCTTCTGCAATAATCTTTCTTACCTGCCTCATCACTCTGGATTTCTGGCAAAAAAGCTGAACTGCGCATGCACACCCGACAATCCCAGCTTCCTCTGCACGCGTTGGGAATAAATGAACTCCCATGTAACTGCGTGGGGGCTATATCATGCCAGCCTGGCCAATCGAGATGGCCAAAGATCACAAGGAGAAGGTAAATGCAGGCACCTTGCATTGGAACAGAGGCAGGCAAGTCACGCAACATGTGACTTAGTTCCTCATTAAGTAATACTATACATGCCTCTTGTACATACACAATATTTTTTTAGCCCAGAATTCAGCTTTAAAGCCATTTTTACTCATTTTACTCCAAGATCTGCTTGCACACGAGTTGAACATGGAAGGAAAACAGACCTTAAATCCCTTGTAAAGTTACCCTTTTTAACCGAAGGTAAGCTGTGGAATATCTGCTACTTGAGGTAGTAATAACTAAAGATTTTAAATGGACAGTATGTATTCCTTACAACAATACCAAAGGGCAGTATGGATATATTGTGATCAGCTATGTTTCTTTTAACCTGGCACCTAGTGTATAAAGCTGTGCAGGGGATTGTGAAAATAAAACTATTTTTCCTTTTTTTTTAACCGCGCAGACTTTAAATTGACGCCTGGAGTTCTGCTTTAAAGTCGTATTTAGTCCAGTTGCAATGGGACCCATTTTATGGCAGAGCTCCTCTTCTTTAATCACAGTCCCACAGAAGCAGCCAAAAGACTGGATTATCTGTTATAATTAATCCACTTCAATCGCAGAGTGAAGAACCTTCTCTATCCTAGAAGCCTGGTAATATATTTTTAAAAAATATACAGGAAGGCAAGCAAAGGTATCCCTGTTCCCTTCTATTTAAAGCAACCCTATTTCATGCAGAAGCCAGGTGCACTGAACCCCTTTTATTTATGACCGAGTGTTATTGGTTTAATAACACAAATAAATCCTTGCTTTTAAACGTGTCTAATAGAACAAATGATATGCCCAATAATTTAGGGAATCAGAAATTCAATGTAGCATCCGAAATGAGGTAAAGCGCCACCCTGTGGCTAGGCTAGTCTAGTTTTCTACAGTTTTAAGTGAGACCTACAGTCTAATGTGGAGTTAAATATTTGTTTGGCGGTGAAGAACGAACAAAACTGGCACAGCCCTTAGCTATTCTAAAGAAACTACTGCTCAATAGATGCCGGTCATGATATCAAATACCTTATATCTAATGAAGACCTTGTGAAACTGGGGAGCTGGAAAAGCTTACTACCAAAGACCCTAAGATCGCGCTAACCCAGCGTTTCTCAACCAGGGTTCTATGGAACCTAGGGTTCCTTCAGAGTTTGCTAGACCAGGGAACTATTTGTGCCTTAGGTCAGTTTAAGAGACACCAATGATCTTTTTGGCTATCTGTAAGGGTGACATTCTTCCCAATAGCCAGCAATTTAAGAGCAAATCTTCCCACTGACCACCACACTAATGTACTGTGATCCGTGAATATAGTAATTATTGCAGGGGTTAAACTGAAAGTTATTTCAAGGGTTCTGCCATGTTTAAAAGGCCCAGAGGGGTTGTTCTAAATTGTTTTTCTCTAAATTTTATGTTACCACATACAGTGATACTTCCAAACAGCAGAACCTGCAGCCAAGTATTTTATGCCTTTTGCAACCTTTTAAACATTTCGGGGAGTGGAGGATTTAATTTGACAACAGGTATGTGATA
This sequence comes from Pyxicephalus adspersus, assembly GCF_032062135.1. Classification (NCBI taxonomy): domain Eukaryota; kingdom Metazoa; phylum Chordata; class Amphibia; order Anura; family Pyxicephalidae; genus Pyxicephalus; species Pyxicephalus adspersus. Next base: position 11,886,088 of record NC_092859.1, read on the forward strand.
ATGCACTATAAAGGTATAATAGTACTTAAAGCTAGTGCCTAAAGCTACCAAATTCTCAGGTTGATTCTTACAACTGCAGCATGGGAAAAGGGAATATGATTGGCTGCCATGAGTAACCAGAACAGAGGTCCCTTCTTACATTAGGAAAAGTTCTAAGTCAACAGTTGTGCTACTGACATCACAGCTAGTAAGAAAATAAAGGAACTGCAATGCCACGCTATATCGTTTTGAGCTTTTTATCCAACAAAAACATAACATAGAAAATTTCAAAACAAAAATCAATTTTCAGCTTGTAATTACTGTGCAAAGGTGTCATTGTTAATTCACTATACATACACACCTCCTATAGTCCTAAAATGCCTCCAGACACTTTTGCCTTTGATGAAAAGCTGAACTGTATTTTTTTAAAGATAAAAAAGAAGGTTTCTGACATTTCCAGGCTCTGTCAGTATATAAATAAAATTTAAGATTCATTTTCAAATTTATCACTGAAATAAAGAGAAAAAAAAGCACCTTTTCATCTAAACAGACGTGTGTCTGGCTGCAACTGGCTATCATCATCTCAATAAAAAGGTCCCTGCTGCTTTAACCCTAAAGGGGACCTCCCCTCATAAAGCTGGGTACAGTGAAGGTGAGACACAGAGGATGACCGGTGCAAATTGGTTGAGTGATGGCCGCCAGCTACTGGTTAGCAGCTTCGCAGGCGTCGATCCAGTCACTGTACACGTCCACTGGTTCTGAAAGGTCTGAGATTATGAGTTAAGGAGAAATGATTGGACATGATGAAATCTCAAGTCTAGGGTGAGATCTGAAGCTTTAATACAGAAGAGAAAATTTTAAAAATTACACTTGCCAGTACTTTTCAGGAAAACTTACCGATGCACTTTAGTAATAGAATGCCCCCGCTTATCAAATTCAAAGACAAAAGAAAAAGTCACTGGGACAGAAAGCCATGACAAACTACAGGACAGCAGGGTTTTTTGTCAAAGAGGCAGCAGTCTAAGAGAGGATTTACTTCACATTGGAGGGATTCCTTCTCCTTTCTGGGACAGGAAGTTGAAAGAAGTTTCAATGCAAAAGACAGTTAAATAAATAGTTTCTAACATTCATAGACATTTTATAACTCCCCCTATTATGTGCTATTTCCTCAACCTCTTAGATTTTAAGCTCTTCCCCTCCTGTATCTTTGTATCTGTCTGTCACCCAAGGACCTGTGTAAGGAGGTGATAGTCATTTGCAACCCCTACTTAATGTACAGCACTGCATATTATGTTGGTGCTATATAAATCCTGTTTAATAATAATAATAATAATAATATTCTAAAAAATGAGATTGTCCCTCTGACCCCCAATGATCTGGAAGCAGGACAAACACAACCAAGGCAGGCTTAGGAAATAATAGTACTTTGTGTAGTGCTGTGTTAACAAAATAAATATGGATTTTAACAGCATTGCCATTAGAAAAAAAAATCTTTAGTTAGGGAGAAGTAAAAAGATAACTGGGTCCATCACATTTTCAAACTCCAGACTGCTGGGAGGGCTAGAAGTATACACAAAATAAGAGAAGCTACATCAGGTGATTGGCACCAAAGAAAGCAAGGTGATATATTTAAAGGATACAGGTTATTGGGGTCTGGAATTCCTCAAGGCACACGGTACACGATATGACCCCCGTATTTCGCGCTCTGTCCCTGTAAGAACACAAAAACATCTAGTTAATGACATGCAGACAGAGTATATTAAACCTTCCTCTAAAATAATAAACATGTTACTTTTAAAAGAAAATGAGAGTTTAGACATTTTTCTTAGCCATTTCAATGGTTAAGGTAAAAAAAAAAAGTTTCATACTTGTAATTCATTTTTAATACCCATTTTACACGTTACAGAGTATTTGGTTCTGGCCAACATACACCTGACCCAGGCCCCAATACAGATCTACAGCAACTAAATCTCCTAGCTAATATGTCACCACAGCCCAAATCTGTGGCTGCAGGAAGAGCTGCACCAGCTATGCCCCAATCTGCAGACTGACAGGAAGCGTTGTGACACCTTAATTGGCATCGCAGAATGGTTTCTGTGTTCTCAGAATTTTTTTCAGCTGGGTGGAGAGAAGCTGTAGGTAGATGATCAAAATCATGAGTGGGGCAACATGTAACAATTTTTTTGTCGCCATAGGACCATTTATAATGCCGTCAACTTTCTATCCCCCCCATGTTGTTCCAACTTTCTAATGCTTACCCCCCTTTGGTATGTGCCACTTTTTCATCGCCTTTGTATTATGCTCCAACTGTCCAATGCTTCCGTATCGTAAGCCAACTCAGCTGTTTTCGAGTGGTTACTGAAAAAGTGCCAGGTGGTGCACCCAACTATAAAGGGCTGAGGAAAACCCCGATCGTGTTTTTCTAAAGGTAATGCAATGGAGCATTAGATGGCAGAACGAGGAGCCCATGAGCTGAGTGATTTCGCTGCTGGGCTTAGTGCTGACTCCCAGCTGACTCCCAAGTCCATGTGTTTAGCAAAAGCCTCCAAATATGAACAAGGTTTTTAAACAGCCCTTGGGACCCCCAGAGAGGTTAATAATCTGTATTTTTCTCTTTTAATCAGCAGGTAGAGCTTTAGACTCTCTTTATAGTTTCACAATTCCCCTGTTATGAAAGTCCTGCATGCAGAATTTTGAAATTTACACACAAATAAGTTAGAAAAGTGACATTTACTAGGTTTTGATCTGAGAAAACAGAAAAAATGTAACTGTACTTTGAGTATTGACCGGGTTGGATTTGGTTGAGGGATTTGGCTTTCTCTGCCCAGATGCTGTGGGATGCAGACAATACTACTTCTTACTTCAGCATAGTTCTCCCCAGAGGGTTTTAGCCGGTTGCTCCGCCCGGCTGATTTAAATACCCCGCCCAGCTCTCGAAAGCTCTCATCCTGGGATGCCCGGATCTCAGTGAAGCTGCTCTGTGCTGTGTGTCATCAGTTCAGAGGATTGCTGCCGATGAGAGGTGAGAACACAGTTCCAGCCTTCATGTGAAAGAGACACAGGCAGCCCCGCCCCCATCTCATAGCACAGAGCTCGGATTTCTTGCCTGTGAATGTATCCAGTGTGTATAAAGTATCCATGTCATTCTGCATCCTCACAGCTCTCTATACAAACCTCCATATCTCCTAAGCTGTATGTCACAATGACCTGTAATTTTCAGGGTGTACAGGGGACCCTCATAGATACTAGTTATTGCAATTTCAGGCCCCCAGATTTAAATAATTTCAGGTTACTGGATACCCATGGCATAAACAACTGGGAGCACTAAATTTGCCGTGTTTTGCCACACCCCCTTTTTTACCACCCGGCTACAGCTTCCTACCACCCGGCTGAAAAAAATTTCTGGGGAGAACACTGCTTCAGTATGTGAGTGCTAAGGGTATTAGGAATAATTGCCACCTTCTGACTAAGGGTAGGCATTATTAAATTATATAAGATTTAGTGCATAATGATCTTTTAATTACAAACCAACATGGCAGTTTTGCTGTTTTGAGTCTGGATTAATTGAACCCAACCAATCACTTTGTATCAATAAATTCACAACCAATCACCAGCAACATCAAAACACATAGCATCTTACATATTGACATCACAGGACTTCTCGTGGTTACAGAAGGGACATGTGAACTGCGTCTCAAGGATTCCAGACTTCTTCTTAGGAGGAGGCTTTCTCTTCGACTTTCTACGTCCCATTTTTTTTCCTAAAAAATAAATGCATAAATTATAATCATTTATAATTAAGCTCAGCAGTTACATCCTTTATACTTCAAATTCCAACATAAATCTACTATGACTTTTTACAAGTACCAGACCCCACTTTCACAAACTGTATATACATCACTGTGTTTTATGGAAATCTATAATGAAAACTGAAGTCCACTTTTGTTAAAGCAGAACCACAATTTCACTTTGAAACTAAGCAAGCGGACTACAGAAAAGAGACCAGCGATGTACCTTCTGCAACAAACAAACCATACCCACCTGCCTGCTGTGTTTTGAAAAAACAATGGTGGGGATTGGCTGGGTATCCCAGAAGCTGGGATCGAATGAACCCCCTTACGAACATTGTTAACCTAGTCCAGCCAATCAACATAACTGAAGACGCGATTCCAGGAAGATGATTGGGTAAAGATGGCAGCTCCTGAACTTCTAAGTAAGGACAAGATGAGTGCAATGAAAGGTTATTATTAGTCAGGTAAGGGTATTATTATTGCAGAAAGGGAGAGATGATGTCTCTTCTGCAATATCAGTTCTTACCTACCTGTTCCCCACCCAGCTATTATATTTAGCAGAGCTGAGCATGAGCAGCTCAGCTTTTGTTGCCAGTGAAACCCGGCACAACAAATAAAGATATCCAAAGAGGGATAAGGGAGAAGGAAGATGCACAGGCAGACAATGCTCCTGGGTACCATCAACTTGGGGAGCGGAGGCAGTGTCTACTTTTCTAGTATTGCAATTCCAGTAACAAAAACAGTAACCGAGAGGGCAAAGCTTTAGTGCTTCCTTTCCCCTAATGTCATACGAGTGTGGATATACCAAGTACCCTCCTTACAGCAGTGTGCCACCTTCAGCTCTCCCATTTCACCCACCAACCTGGCAGGATGTACACAGCACACCCAGCTGAAGGCTGACACAGTGGATTCAGCCTAGGACAGGTATGATTGGTATAATCTTAGGATGGGTGGCTGGGGGAGCAACTACACAACTAGTGATCTGTACCATAATATACGAAAGTTATTTTCTGCCCATTAATATGTTCCTAAAAGTTTACTTGGTCCCAGATTAAGACAATGGCCCACTATGTAACAACTTACTGAGCAGCACATTTAAAAAAAGAGTCTGACAGTGACATCTAAAAACAAACAGCAAAACAAAGCTGCAAAATCACACTGCCTAATGGTTCTGTACAGTGTAAACGCACCACACGCTGTGATAGGATGGGGATGCTCATGTGAATACCACAGAAACAAGTGTACTTTAAGGATGAAAAAAGTGTGAGCAGGCAGGTTTGTTGCAGAAGGGACAGGGTATGTCTTCTGCAATAAAACAAAAATGTACCTACCTGCGCAGAATTACTTAATTAACTAAATTCACCTCTCCTCACTACAGCCGTGATATCTTCACCTGATCTTCCTATGGGTTAAGGATCATCTGCAAAGAAATTTCCCTTTTGATGAACAAGCTTCTTCTGCGCATCCCCAAGATGCTCATAAGGAGCACCCAAGAGCCTCCCAGGATGCGTGACGTAGGTATCCCGGGAGGCTCAGCAGCGCTGTCATTCATTCTGGGGGCAGTGCTGCACCCCCCCCCCTTTAAAAAAAAAAAAAAAAAGGGTGTTGCATTTAAAAAAAAAAAACACAAAATAACAGAATTTTTACTTTAAATAAAAGGGTTACAAACCCTGTTATTTAAAGTGAAAAGTCTGAATTTAAGTACACTATTAATGGCCAGAATGGAATAAAACAACTTCTGCGCAGGTGTACAGAAGTTCATTTTCTCCTGGCAGTCGGCTGTGACAGGATCACACACTGACCTTCATATTGAATATTACAGAGAGGATTGCACACAGGAGGGTAAGTTTGTATTATTACAGAAGAGACCTGACCTTAATGCAATAAAGAATCCACTAGACTGGTCTACCTGTGAGCCTTCTCTTTTTCCTCCTTCAGATGATTTTCACTATTCTGATTGGCCGTGCCGGGATGACTGCGCCCTGTCACACACAAAGGAAGCTGGGATTTACTTGGCAACCTATACTGCTCATCTCTGACACCTGAAACCCAGAGTGATCAGGCAGGTAAGACACATCATTGCAGCAGAGACACCGCCTGTCCCTTTCTGCAATAATGACCGGCCTGATCATGGAAACTTTAGTTATATTATTAAAGAGGATTTATGTAGTGCCAACATATTACAAAGCACTTTTCATTAAATAGGGTTCCAATTAAAGCATACCTAAACTCAGAATTTTCACTTTACATAAAAGGGTAAACAACCATTTTTTTTTTATGTAAAGTAAAAATTGTCTTTTTTTTTTTTTTTTTTAAGGGTGCAGCACCTCCCCCTAATTCTTAATGGCCTAGGCGGTCAAGAATGAATGTGGGTGCAAAGCCTCCCGGGATACCTACGTCACACACCCCGCAAGGCTCTTGGGCGCTCCTTCTGCAGATGCCCGAGCATGTAGCAAGAAGCCCTTTTGTCAAAAGGGAAAAAATTGCTGATTTCACACATGTGCAGTGTAGATCGGCAAGTTTTTTCCAACCTACATCAGCCAATCTCACCCCTGGGTCGGGTGACGTAGAAACAAGGACCCAGAAGAAGAGGAGACGATGGATGCCGGGACGACGCGGGACCCGATGGAAGACACCTCGGGACCGATTGACTGCTCTGTGGGATTTAAGGTCAGTGTATTTTTCCTTTTATTTGGGCAGGTTTGAGTTTATATCCTCTTAAGCTTAGTTCTGATTTATTAAGTGCTTCACCTCCCATCATACATCTCCTAAAATACTCCCTAGCTATAGGGAGAGATAGCCAAGCTATAATCACCTTTGTGAACCAAACACCTCTTCATTGACCCACCCATAGACTTGTATGCCTCTGGAGATGTATGAGGCACTCTACAAGTCTACAAAGCTGCACAGATACGATGAAGAGGCCTGGCAGATGTAAACAAGCAGCCACTGTGGCCATTATTAGGGGTGATGATAGCGATATGTAGGCTGCCATCACTAGACATAATCGGAGGCTGCCTTCACTGCCTAGGACCAAGCATGCAGCAAGGGAAGTCAGAACTCCTGACGCCATTGGTTGAGTAAGAGCCAGAAAACTTTCATTTGTGGAGGTAAATCAGTAACAGGAAATACTCAGGCCTCATTCTCTTTAACACATCAAATAATGAAGAATTAACTTTGACAAAACTTAAAATACAATAACACTATAAATATAATTAGAGGAGACGGATAACAAATGATCCAGGTAATACCATGGCCTATATATACAGATTAATAACATGAGGCCTGTGCTGTAGTAGGTGGTTGCTATGGGCAACACAGACATTCTGCCTTCCAGCTGCTGGGAATAGATAAGGCCCAGCGAGTGTCTGCACACAGTCCCTCTATACTCATCCAACACTGACTATGGAGGCTAAGAGGACACCGCAGAACCAGCACAGACACATCGGGCATTATTTACCTCTTTTTTCCCGCCGGACTCTCTCTTCCTCGCCAAGCTGCTTACAACTCTGTAACCGGAAATACCCCTTCACGTACACTTCCTGTTTCCGCTAATCCCACCCCCTTCTGGTTTGTGATTGGACAGAAATAAAGACAAGCGTCATTGGTTGTTCATAGACGCCAATCATGAAAAGGGGTGGGTGTGATCTGTAGAGAGGGGATGTGGGGCAAGCGCCGATTGGTTGGGTTGTAAAATACTCGCGTTGTTGGTTGCTATGGAAGATGTGGCGCGCGAGGCTTGGGAGGGAAGCACGTGTGTGATTTGTATACAAAGCACGACAGCTCTCATGTCATCCTATGGCTTCATAATAGTCACACCACAGATCAAGCATACAGTTACATATCTGTGCATTTGTACTATTATTATTAATAATACTACTACACAGTACTTATATAGCGCCATCTTATTACACAGCCCTGTACATAGTCATGTCACTAGCTGTCCCTCAAAGGAGCTAACAATCTAATGTCCCTACCTGGAGATTTGCATTTGCTAAAATCAACATTGTAACAAGCATATTAGAAGCTGCTGATAGAAGCACCAACAGCGTTCACAGAAATAATAATAAATATTAAATACAATTATTTAACCACCTAAGCGTTACACTGAGGTCTAGATTTCTGTACCAAAAGTGATCCACTGTTTTTCATGAAATTTTTTTTTAAATTTATAATTTTTAATATGTCCGAACAGGGGTTCTAGTAGATAATATGAATATAAAAAATGTTTGAAACACACAATCATGTAAAAAAAAAAAAATACTTTTAATAAAATTAAAGGAAAAACACAAAAATCAGCAATGTAAACAAATCATAAATACTGAAAAAGCAGTAACTCTGTATATTGTAAAGTACTATATTATTCTAAAACACCTCCCTAGTGTGGCAATTTTTAAAACTTTGATTGTGTATTTATTGGAGTTTGTTTTGAATTATGTTGTATTTGATTGGATACGGGAGTTTGTATCCAATCCAATACAAAATAAGAATTTGAATTTCCAAGTTATTTACTTTTATTTTATTTTTTTTTATTTTTTTGTATTGGATTGGATGCTGGAGTTTGTATCCAATCCAATACAAAATGAGTGTTTGAATTTACCAGGTATATACTTTGTAATTATTTGAATTATTTTGTATTGGATTGGATACTCAAGTTTGTATCCAATCAAATACAAAATATAAATTTGAATTTCCAAGTTATTTACTTTTATTTTTTTTTTATTTTTTGTATTGGATTGGATACGCAAGTTTGTATCCAATCCAATACAAAATGACAGTTTGAATTTACCAGGTATATACTTTGTAATTATTTGAATTATTTTGTATTGGATTGAATACAGGAGTTTGTATTGAATCCAATACAAAATGTTTGAATGAGTTTCAGTTTGAATTTCCCGCACACGCGCCGACGTCATCACGCACGCAGGGAGAAGCCGTCCGGTTTTTTTTTTCTCCGCCGGACGGCTTCTCCCTGCAGAGATCATCCGGCGCTGGAACGAGCAGGACGTCGGACGATCAGCGGGACCAGGTAAGAAGCCGGCTGGCATCTTGTGATCCGCTGGCCCGGCGGATCACAGGATGCCGGCCGGCGGAACACAAGATGCCGGCCGGCTTCTTACCTGTCCCGCTGGCACCCGACGAAGGCACCCGACGCTGGAGAGATCGGCGGACGATGACCGATGGAGGACGACGCTGGATGAGCACAGGGGGACCAGGTAAGTGAAAAATCTCGGGCTTAACCATCCTTGCAATTTTTTTTTGCCCGAGCGAAGGTCAGGCTTAACTGCAAGGAGGTTAAAGTAGTATTTGGTAAACATAATACTTCAATTAAGAAAATAAATTATTTAAAAAAAAAGTTTTACATGGTTTTCATGTCATTGATGTTTGCTGTTTGATAATCATACGGGGAGAAAGCCATACATGGAAAGCCGCTCATTGAAAGTCCTGCTCATATGTGTGGGAGTTATAACATCTGTGGCCCTCAGAGCCCATATGATGGGTGTAGGAATCTGAAAGAAGCAGGGTACTGAGGGGCCCAGCAATTGTTATCCCTGGGTAAGGGACACATATGCACAGCACTTTTACACAAGTTGGCTGGGAAATGACAAGTCTACTTTAAGGTTGTAGGTGAAACCGCCATCTTTTTCAAGGTGGTCCATATGTCATTTAGCAAGATTTAACATTTTTTCTGGTATCCTAAAAAGTGTTTCACCCTATAAATTAAGAGAAGGATCAGAATTTTGGTGACGGTATTTGCTACGTATAGCACCCTATACATAATACAAACACATTGTTAAAGGAGCTTCTCTCCTGCTGGTCATTACTTAGGGGCACATTTGGAATGGACACCAGATAGCTCTCTATTGCATACTGCAAACTAGCAGCACAGCCCTTTCATTAAATATAGGCTATGGTGTCCCACAGGCATCTCTCTTCTTAACACGGCAGGAAGAGCTCCATGATTAGAGCAAAGGGCGGAAATAGAGACAGGTCATGTGTCTAGACTCCCCTTCCATGCAAGCTATTTACATAAGCTGCTAATCAGTTCTTGTAGTAGGGTCAAGACCAGGTGCTTTGCTGGATGGGCCAACCTGGTGATGCAGTGTTATCAGTAGCTGTGCAGTGTCATCTAGGTTTTGTGCTACCATTTGCAGTCAGTCTTCCTAAGGAGCTACTGGTGGTGTTTCCTCCACCTGGTAATTTAAGGAGCAGCACTGACATCTCTACATCGTGCTGCCTGTTGTAGGTGGGTCCAATCAGCAAAGCACTTGGCCTTCCCACAAGAAACAGTTAGCAGGCTCTCCAAAGTCTGACTAGGAAGAAGAGAACTCCCCTGTCAATGCTCATTACATCTTAAGTAATCATGGGGACTGTAAGGCTACGTACACACTTGCAATGCTTCTCGTCCGATAATCGGCTCAGGGCCGATATCAGACAAGATCTGGTGTGTGTACAGCGCCCGCCATTTGAACGACCGTCCTAGCGGATCCACGGACGCTGAACGATCGTAATGGAGGCGAAGGGGTAGAGCGCACCCTCTCCATAGAGCAGAATGGTGCTGTATGTAAAGAGCTTGTTCATGCATCGTGCAGTCCTTAGTTGTTGGAAAGGATCGTGAAAGATCCTTTCCAACGACAATTATTGCAGTATGTACCCAGCTTTATTCTCCAAGATGTAGGGAAACACATTAGAAAGGACTTGTGGGAAAAAAAATTCTGGATTTCAAATTTTGAGAAAAAAAAAAAAAAAGATTTAAAGCATTCAAATAAAATCTGATCATTGTGAGCACCACTACGGTGTTATGTAATATAGTCAGGTTTGAAAAAGACACATAGGTCCATCAAGTTCAATTACTAGGAAAATAAACATATCCCAGCTTGGTCTGCTTGTAAAATTGGCTAACATTTAAACACATATTTATATTAAAAAATGAATAAAATGTCTTCTATCAGGTATAACCATGCAGAGTTACATATACAGGCTTATTCCATAGACTAAGGTTAGGTCACATATATAATGGTCACTGACAACAACATTGCTCATACACAGCTTGTGGTATTACCGTGTCTCAGTCTGAATCAGCAGGTTGCCGTCACATTCCTGCTTTTTCCCCAACAGCAGAGATTCTGCAACCTTTCCCCTGTGAGGTTTACAACAGAAAATGCAGAAGCTGCACTTTTACACTCTGCCCCAGGCGAAAAGCCAGCATGACCCGACCCGACAAAAGGTTCAGTTCCCTGGCATTTGCCATGAATTGTTATTTGCAGCCCCGTGACTATGTTTGTAGCAACATTGTTTTTAGTAAGAGAGCTGTAAATAAGGTCATGATGACATTTGTTATAACTTTGTGAACTTTAGGGTATAAGTGGGTGCTCTGAAACATGCCGATTTATTCCATGGTTACCTGCAAACTCAAGTACTGAAAATGTCTGGTTCTGCTACCATCACGTGAGATTCTGACATCTTTTGTCGTACTGTGAGATAAAAAATAATCCATAGTTAAAGTGTACCTAAACTTTACATAAAAGGGTAGATAACCTAGGCAAGAGGCAGGCAAACTCCGGCCTTTGGGCCAGATACAGCCTAGTGGGTAGGTTGTTCCGGCCTAACGCCCCCTTGCCGATCCAGCCTAATTCCAACCCGCGGCGGAGCCGGAACAAACTACCGGAGCCAGAGCCGGCGGATCTCCAGAGGTGCATGCGGCTCTTGAGCCTCTGTGTTGTGGCTCCCTTCCCTATTTTCGCCTTCGGGGTAAATAGGGAACATTCCCTCTCCTCTGTATGAATTGCGGAGGGGATGGATTTCCCTTCAGGGGGCGTTCCTGGTGGGGGGCAGAGCCATTAGGGCAGGACTCGAGAGAGAGTCCAGCCTAGTGTGCTCCTGCCTACCCCCGAAATGGCCTAGTAGCCAAAAATATTTGCTGACCTCTTACCTAGGCGATCGAGAATAAATAGGAGTGCAAAGCCTTCTGGGATACCTATGCCAGGCATCCCGAGAGGCTCTTGGGTACTCCTTCTGCACATACCTGAGCATCTCAGGTACGCGCAAAAGGAGCCTTTTCATTAAAAAAAAAAAAATTGCTGATCTCAGACATGCGCAGTAAGATCGGCAAGTTTTTTTTTTTTTTACATTCTACGTCACCCTATCTCGTGCCTGGTTTGGGTGACCCAGGAAGAGGAAGAAGAAGCGAAGATGGCAGTGCGCCAGCTCGCGGACGGATGCAGGACCCGACAGAGGAGACCTCCAGATGGATCGGACTGCCCTGCGGGATTGAAGGTGAGGATTTTTATTTTTTAGGCACTTTTGGGTTTAGTTCCTCTTTAAGAATGGGATTTTTTTCATAAAGGCTGCAAAGAGTTGGGGGGCAGAAGAAACCAGGATCCTAAAGTTTTAAGTGATATATATTAGTGAGATATCAACCCACAGCAATCTTTTGAAGCATCAGTCTGCTCAAAACATTTCAATTTTTGGGTGGGGAAAAGTTTTAAATAATGAAGCGCAAAGGTTGAAAAGATGGAACAACAACAAAAAGTCACCAGGAGGTAGGAAGCTTTTGGCAGGACACAGAACACAACAAAAACAATTTTCTATTGGTGGCTTTTTGTTTTGCCTACACTTCACGATGCACTGTTGCATATCAACCCAGGTGCTGGAAAACAATGCATCACCAATGACTATCCAATGGTGGAAAAAAATACAGACCCAAAGGAGTTCAGGGAATGCCCACTGCAGGACCACTACAAAAAGGTAAGGATGTGCCATAATCAGCAAGTATACTGCAGCAAAAGCTAACCAATACCCATTAAAAATTTACCTCCTTTTTTTGGGGGACTATTCAAAGTGGATGAGGGGTCACTTTGCCCGTCTAGGGCTGCCCATGATATTGCCACCTTCGCTCTAAGCAGTAAGAAGTGAAGCAAGCAAGTATGAAAGCCTGTGGGATTGGCTACCTGCATTACTCTGCCTTGATTGAGTAGATCAGTGTTTTCTTATCTTTTTAACATAGGGGCACCCCCATTTAAATATCTTTGAGGTCTTCAGGGAACCCTTTCCTATAATTATTATATCCACAGCTCAGTGTATTACCATGGTGGTCAGTAGGAAGAGTGCCTCTTACATTGGGAAGAATGCCACCTTTACAGCCAAAAAGATCATTGGTGTCAGTAAACTGACCTGGGAGGTGCAAATTGCTCAGGGGCCCCCCTGTTGGGAAACCCTAAAGTAGACTAACCGTGTCACACCACATAAAAGGTGTAAATGTGCCCCCAACTAGTCCCAGCATATTATCCGCACACAAAGCTGATCATCAATCATATTTAAAAGTCTGAGGTGCTTAAAATCCTTACCATCTTGCTTAAAATAACAAAACAACTTACTAACTACCAGATAATTTACAGACACATTACAAGCTAATTAAAAAATTAAACAAATCATTAAGATCTTAAATTTTATTACAAGAAAACATAAAACACCAATTACACATAGCCATTATTGCTTTGCAAAGACACACTAGAAAAAAAAAAAATTTTCCACGTAAACAGTCTTAAAAATTGTCCTAAAATTGAGATAGAACTTGGGAAAAGTAAACATTTGATTTAAATTTAGTCTTAATATTTGAGATTTTATATGTAATAGAGGCAGACATTTATAGGTGAAAAATGAAGCCGTACTTTATTACTACTTGAGGTATAATGCCCAGCACATCGTGAAGTATGACAACCAAGGATTTTGTTAGGTATCAGTTCATTTTCCAAAATGAATGCCCATGCAATACAAATTATCTATGCATTTAAAAGGGAACTCGAAAAAATGAAAATGCTAGGGCCGCCACTGCGGATTGATTGCACATTTTTCAAGTAGATGTAAAAGATCCAACTGATTGTCAATTAGTTTGCCAGCTCATCACAGGTCATCAACCACAGACTTTTTTAAAATAAAATTCTCTTCCATTTTTTTATTCTTTGTTGTATCTCAGTGCTAATGATCTCATGAAGCCTTTTGCAGCCTATCCCGGTCTACGTGCCTTTGGCATGGCATTTCCCAGGGTCAGTTAACCAATGGTGACAATAGTAGACCATGTTTGCATAATGATTTAGAATGGCCACTTGTAGACTCCATTAAAAGCCCATGTAACAGGGCGACCAAGGAAGAGTACAATAGAAATATTGAAATAAGAGTACAATAGAGTGTTGCCACCCTATAACCCTGAACAAGCTATAAGTATAGTAAATAAATGTTGCAAATTTAAAACATATATTAAACATGCTCAATGGTTGTAAGGGATTTTAATGGCTGGGTTCACAACTACAAAAAAGGATGCTACAAAATGAAGTTGGGATCTACTCCATGATCACAAGCATGGGTTGAGTACTCCTAAAAAGCAACTTCATTTTTCCCAACTGAACTATGCTAGGTTCAGCTAAACTGTGTGTGTTATATTAAACCCACTGAGTCTATATTAAAGTTCTACAAGACAGGAGAAGATAGACCATCATGGGGAACCTGGGTGATTCAGCAAACCTGGTATCGAATCTATTGCTCTTAGTTGGCCATAATTTCCAGCCCTGCGCCAGATGCATTCCAGGTTTGCTAGATCCTCCAAGATGATCGTCCATCTTCTCTTCTTCTTGGACAGCTATAATATCAGACCCAAGGTCTCCAACCTGCTCAGATTTTCCTTCCACTTTCAGTACATATGAAAATTCCCATTGAAGTTAAACTGTAAAACACAATACAAACATCAAAAAAAAAAAAAAAAAAAACACATAAAAGCTTTAAGAACATGATCTGTTCTTGTTTTTGGCACTCAAATTTGCTACCGTAAAACAGTCTATGATTTTTCTTAAAATAAAACTGAGGCAATATTCAAAGGAATGGACTCCAAGTACATCATTCTGCGGCCGTACGGATACACAGAAGCCTTTGATCCAAATGTAATGCCCGTCATGTAAACAAGGTTCCTCTGCAGCATTCAGATTACTGCCATCGTGGATAGAGGGTGGTTTGGAAGAGACTTTTGCCTCCAGACTGTATGTAGGTTACACTGAGTTCTTTAGCAGTAGCTTTCATGTAGGCAAAGGCTCCCATGGTATCCTGATGACCCTGGAAAAAACGCAAGTAGCCATCAGGAACCTCTTCCTTGTGTTTGTGGGAATTTTCCATGAAGTTTCCAGCCCCACTCAGGATATATCCAATACTGCTGTCATCTTGCAGATACTAGAGGAAAAAGGGAAAAATATAGATATGGTGATTTGTGGTTAGAATGGCAAAGGTTTTCAATCAATTGAGGTTCATTTTAACAAATTTGTCAGAAGGATTCAATAAAAGCTGGACCTAATTTGGTTCTCATTATTCCATGGGAATGTAAGATGCCAATTCATCCAAGCACAGCTTTAAGATGAAGAGCAAATGACCAATACATTTTGTAATGTAAAATCTTGACATCTGAGTCCTTAAGAATGCCTAGGGCTGCATTTATACATTTCTACCCATCAGTCCGGCTGCATTTTCACATAAAGCCATTTGAATCCCAATGCATTGCTCATTTCAATGCATATTAAAACAGAGACTCATTCTGCCAATTAGCAAAGGAGTACAGCAGTCACAATAGCAAAAGTTGTATTTTCTAAGGCAAGGTTCCTACAGAGATTGCTAGGGGTTCCATTTGTGAGTCTCGCTCTCCTCTCCCACTGGCATTTTTCCTACTGACCACCGCACTAATGTTCTGAGGAAATGGTAATTATCGAAAGACCTGAAAGTTATTTTAAGGAGTTTCCTCACATTAAAAGGATCAGGCAACACTATTCTATAAGAAATATTTGGCACGTACCTGCATGTTATGGTCATGTCCACTCAGATAAGCTGTCACTCCGTACTTCCTAAGCAGTGGCTCTACGTGTTGCAGGAGGCAGAGTGTGGGGCCATGTTCGGCAATTGACCACACCGGATAATGCCCCGCCACCAGTAAGTATTGTTCCTTGGCACTCTCCAATTTCTGGGTTAGCCATTCTAGCTGATCATTGGCTGACTTTGGGTTTGAGGCACCTAGTGGTTGACCTCCATTGGAGTCATCAGAGTTGCCACACAAAACAATCGTGTCCAGGAGAATAAGGCGCACCGACACGTTGGTGGTTGGAATCTTGAACGACAGGTCGTAGTACAAATCTGGGAATTTCCTGTGTAGAAACAAAAAGAAAATTAGCCCATTTGATTTTAGTGTTTCCTTCCTCCTTGGGGAAGCTAAATTACTGAACAAGAATAGTACAATTATTGCAGCTTCTGTACAGGAAGTACTAGGTCCCCTTTTTCTGTTGGACCACTCCCTTTTCAGTACTGTGCATATGAAATAGCCAGCCTGTCATACCAGACTTCACCAGCAGATAGCACTGCACATCCACTACACCAGGGGTGTCAAATTCAAATACACAGAGGGCCAAAATTAAAAACTTTGACAAAGTCGCGGGCCAACCTTGAAATTTATTGAAAAAATTGAGGTGGGCTAAATCTTATGAGTGGCCCGCTGCTGGAACTCCCTCTTCATTGACATAGCGCCACTACTACAATTCCCGGCATTACTTGCATCTCTAAAACAGTCCAATTCTGGGCCACGCATAGGCTGAGAGCCTGCTGGTCTATAGACGCGAGTGATGCCAGAATTTGTAGTAGCAGCACTATTTCAATGCAGTGGCGGGCCAGCTGCAGTTCATTCATTTAGGATTCCTTTGGGGGCCAAAGAAAAATGACATCGAGGCCAGATTTGGCCCTCGGGCCAGAGTTTAAAACCCCTGCACTACACGTTAAGATTAGGACAGTTACTACACAGAGAGCTTAAAAAGTGACAACTGTAAAAATATTACCACCACAGTCTACAAGATCGTCATCCTTATATTTCAAGGTTTTGATCTGACTTCCACCCAAAAACTAAATGGTAAATTGAGAATTACCATCGGGAAGATACGTTGGAGTATGCCACTTGAGCCGAGACGTTCCCATAGTGGTCGTGGTTTCCAGCAATGACGTACCAGGGCACGTCGCGCAGGGAATCTGCATTAAACACCGACTCATACGTTGCCTGTAAGACGAAGAATAGGGAATTATGAACTGCAAACAAAACAATGCAACTCTCAGTGCATGCAACACTTTTGTAGGAACAGAACCTAATTTGTCAAAAGGCATTTTAAATATGGAATTAAATCAGGAAAATGGAGGATTTCCCATTTGTGTAGTTGGAAATAACAAAACCCAGCTACTGGGTCACAATCCCCCCCATAGAACAGAACACCTGGCCACCACAATTACATTTACCTTAAACCTGAAGTCTGTGACATCCTGCACTCCATCATCGTAGAAATTGTCTCCAACAGATAGGATGAAGTCGGCTCCCCAGTCCGCCACGGTCTTGCCTAGCTGAGCTGCAACCATAGTCTCCTGCTCGGTGTAGTATGGAGGGAGGTGGGAGCCACCCCAGTCACCGATCACTGCAAAGCGTAGAGAGGGCTCGCTGTCTTCTGGAGGCTTGGAGAGGGTTTTCATGAACACACATGGGAGGATGGCCAACAGAATCACAAGCTTCTCCATTGTGCACCTGGGAGAAAAAGAGTAATGATGTTATGGAACAATTTATGTAAAAGGAAGAAAGTTGGAAACATTGTAGAAGCTAAAGCTGAACTTTTATTATTGAAAATCTTATTTTCTCCTAAATCACTAACACCACCACAAAACTCTGCATCCTTATTTTCTCTGTAGACTGCTATTGAAGTCCACACTTATCACCAATCTGAGCCAAATGTCATTCTTATGGTGAACACATGGCCAATTGTCAGCCTTGCAGATTTCCATGGGGCCAGACACTGCCTGTGTCCAGTATGTGGCCCAACTTCCAAAGCACCAACTGCACCACCTCACAGCCACCGAGCTAAAATAGCCATTAGGTCCAGGCTATACTAGCAACTACAAATCTCTCTTCCCATTTCTGGGACCTATGCCTATGGATATAAAATTTGCCAGTATGCTTTGTTCATTAGCAGCTTTTGCAAAACAAGGAGGCTGGTGATTGTCACTGGAACCATAGGGTGCAAAATGTCAATTGGTCAGTGATAAAGCTACAAATCACTTGGAATTTCAGTGATTCAGACATTTAAATTTATTTGCTTTTGTCCAGGAAACAATGCTAAAAAGCAAAATTCTGTAGCCGCTATGAAATTACCACTGTGCCATGGTGTAATGCTGGCCAAACAATGGGCGATAAGTCTAATATATTCAATCATGGATTAGACCTAACAATTCATTTTAATGGGGCTATGGTGGACCACAGTTTGATCAGTATAACATTGACTGGGAATTCTGGTTCTTTGGCTAGCTACACACAATTGTTCTCATCCGATAATCAGCTCAGGGCCGTTATTTATATGTGTGTACAGCGCTCATCATCCATTGCTTGAGCGACTGTCCTGGTGGATCCACGGGCGATGGATGCATCGTGCAGTCATTAGTCGTTGGAGAGGATCGTGAAAGATCTTATGCAACGACAATTATTGCACGTATGTACATAGCCTTTGCCTGATCAATGTCACCTCCTACCCTGACCTGAATCCATCAAGCAAAGAATGAGGTTGGAGGACAGGTGAACAATTAATAACCTGTGTGGTACTTTTTGTAAATAGTTTTGGCCCATAAAATACACCACCTGTTTTGAAAGAGGAGCAATAGTGATAAAAAAGCACTTTGCACAGAGAAGGGTAAACAAAGTGCATTGCACCTTGAGAGCCAAGGCATGAGAGAGATAAGGAGTATGAGGCAAACAAGACAAAAACAGCTTTGTAAATTGAGCACAATTGTGTGTCCAACTGCCTTACTAACACAGATGTGTTCTGTACATACAATGCCTAGCTCTTATTTCACAAAAAGAACCTCCAAACTTTCCCCTTTCTGTTCTAGGTCTGTGCTGGGACCATCAAAGGGCCATTTTAGCTCATATTGTACAGATATTCCCCAATTCACACAGGGTGCTCCCCATAGTCACCAGGGAGCCTTTCTCAATCTTTTTAACATGGTGGAACCCTTGAAAAAACTTTCATGTCTTTAGGGAACCCCTGTTATATTAATATATCCACAGCTCCCAGTATATCATTAGTAGGAAGAATGTCTCTCAAGCCGCATTCACACCTGCAATTATTGTCGTTGGAAAGGATCTTTCGCAATTCTTTCCAACGACAAAAGACTGAACCAGCTTGGTGCATACAGCATCGTTCTGCTCTATGGAGAGGGAGAACAACGGAGCATTACGATCGTTCGCCGTCCATCCTCTGTGGATCCGCCAGGACTGTCGTTCGGACGATGGACGCTGTACACACGCCCGATATCGTCCCTGTGCCAATTATTGGGCGAGAACCATTGGACGTGTGTATGTAGCTTTACATAGCTGGCCATCGGGAAGAATGTCACCCTTACGGATAGCCAAAAGGATCATTGGCGTCAGTGGTAACTGACCTGGGAGCTTCAAATTGCTCATGGAACCCCTAACAATCTCTGGAGGAACCCTGATTGATAAATACTGCTCCAGTCACTGTTAGGGGTTCCTCAAGCTTTGACCTCCCATCTGATGGTACCGGCGTAGTTTTGGGTTCAACCCCAGAACCTATAGGATGACACCGGTGATCTTCCAGCTGAAGGGTGGCATTTTGATGAACATTGTAAAGGGCAATCTTTCCTGATTGTTACCTTATCAAGCCATTGTTCCCACCAACACCAAAGTAATTAATTTTATTAGGGGTTCTCTGGAAATGGAAATCTTGGGGTAAAAAGGCTGAGAAAGCAGATCATGAATCCAGACTAAGGAAGTGAAAATATTACTTTATCCAGATATTAAACCACTGCACGTCTGGCCATCTTTATGGTGACACATTCCTTGTAACATTTCTTGTGTAATGTTTTATTCTAGCAACATTCTGCTGTGTCAGGCTAGGACGCCACAAGATTGTTTGTTGCCTGAGCAGGATCACATGATTCGGAGTCATATGAGTTGTTATCGGTCGTCTTTGCAAACCATGACATGTGACGCTCACATACCGGAGTTCACCTGCCCAGGTGTATTGTATTACCAGGTAAACAAACTGTCCAAAAATATTTCCAGACTTTGAACAGCTCTGCCCTCCCCCAATTATATCCACCCAGCTCTAGGAATTCGGAAGATTGCTGTAGAAGAGTTTTTAACGTTTTTCCCCACACCCTCCGATCGATCTGATTGACTTTCTGATCATTGTTGCTTAATTGGAAGTTCAGAGTCTATGGGTGGGGATGGGGTGAAGCACATGACAGATGGGAGCTCCAAATCAAATCTGTTCAATTGTTTATATAAATGGCATTGTTATTATTAAACAGTATTTATTTGGCGCCAACATATTACGCAGCGCTGTACATTAACGAGGGGTTACAAATGGGAGACAGATACAGATCGCGACACAGAAGGACTTATGTATTTTAATCAATATGTACCAACACATCTAATGGCCAATTATGATCAGATCCAATTATATTGATGGATCAATGTTCAATCAGAAGTGTAAATCAGTCTATGTATACTAAAGCTATGTACACACTTCCAATTATTATCGTTGGAAAACGAACGACGAACGTCCCTGCACGATATACACGAACGATCGTATAGCACCGATCCTGCACATAGAGGTAACGACACGATCGTTCGTAGATATTGTACACACAATAGAT
>NC_092859.1:11907194-11929419 GCF_032062135.1 Pyxicephalus adspersus
GTTCCAATCCGATCCGCCGGTCCGGTCGTTCGTTTCCAACGACTTTCCTCGTTCGTCGGCGTCGTTGGTTACTTTTTTAACGAACGATTTTTGCCCAATCGATCATTCGTCGGTCGTTCGTTTTGAACGATAAAAATTGGAAGTGTGTACGCACCTTCACTCCTCTTACACTTCTGTCCCCAACTTCCCAGTCTGAGTCCTGCTGTTCAGAGGAAACCAAATGTAATCATTCCGGATCATGCAATCACATTGTAATGCAGAGGCCACCTTAATCTATATCCAGATCAGATCATCACATATTGTACTTTGCATTGGCAACACATGGTAACACAGGGAACCAATGCATGTTGCTTTACCCGGTGCATTTCTGCATGAAAACATTCATGTTAGTGTAAATGAGCCAATCTGAATAGAAAGTAATGAGATCCAAGTATATGAAGCCACAAATCTCTGCAGAGGATATGTACACCACAACCATATGTCCCTCCAGACACCGTCTTATATTTGTAGGGGGTTTTAGGAAAAAAACACAAAGCACCTGGTGCACCAATGGAGCTTCTCTAGAAATGACATAATAACTTGGGCAAGTATAGCAAACTCCATGCAGATTGCAGTCTGTATACATAAAGTAGAATCTGCAGCGTTCCAGGCTTCAGGAACCATTCACATTATAATTTGCATTACCACTGGAGTGTGTAATATCACAAGTTTTGGCCACAATGGCCGCTGAGGGCTGCAGAAGCTGCGCATATTATTAAGCTCTGTACAGACATCAGATGATTGCGGTTGGAAGTGATATTTTGTGACAGATGAATGAGCGCTGTACACATAGCACTGTTCAATGGAGAGGGGAGGGCGAAGGCGAGTGAGCAGTTTTCCTCCATAGGAATGCACAGTGGTCATTTCTGATTGGCTGTGGTGGATTGATGAATGGCGTTGGGGGGCGCTGTACACATGCCAGATTTTTGCCCAGGATGAGCATGATTATTTATGTCGGGTGACAATCATATGATGCGTGTACATTGCTTGGATTGTAACAGCAAATTTCCCCAGGATGATTGTAAGACTTGGTTTTACAATAAAGACAGATATTTGGGAGGTGGGGGGAGGGGTGGAAGGTCTCTTGCCTGCTTTTTTTGTCAAGTTTTGTGTTTGTTGTTGGGGGAGGTGAGAGCTATAGTTAGTCAATGAGCTGCACTATTCAGGTTCCACAACTATCCCAGCATGGGAGGTCTATGGGAATTCACCAAGTATCAGTATCATTCATCTCTACCAAATAATATAACATTTATATATACCACAGAAAGGAGACCACAATGCACTCCACATCCTGTATGTGCATCTTAAAAGTTACTTCCGCCTCTCAAACCCAACCCAAAATACCCGTTTGATCTTTATAGTACACAGATATAGTCTGCAAGTTAGAAAACACAAAAAGGTTTTCAATTCAGCAAATTGTGCCAAAGTAATGACCTGCCCAAGGCTGACCACATTTATTATGATCTGGGTGTAGGATCTCTTCTAGGCCTTGTACACATGGGACAAAGTCTACTTCCAATCTGATAAAATCAAACAAAAAATAAAGGGAATTCATCAGTTGCCTTTTTTGGTTTCGGAATGAACTTGAACAGTTTGTATATATTTGTTAATATAAGGACCATGGATCACAGGATTAAATTTAAGAATGTTTTTTAAGCTGGGAGGAAAGAAATTGTAGGCGGGTGTCAGCGCCTGTATTGGGACCTAAATCTTTAGTAATCACCAAAAAACGGGATTATACAGAATCTGTTCTGATTTGTCTTAAAGGTGTTTATAAGCTCCCCATGATCATAAGGGGGGAATATTATACACACGTGTGTCATGATTGTGGATCAGATCAGAAAATTGGCAGCATATCTGCTCATGCGTACTAGGCTTTATATTTACCAACCATTCGATAACATCAACAAGGCCTTGCTGATTGGATAGAAATGGAAAAGATTTCATGGCTTTAGTTATTTCAGATTGTAGTCAATAGATCAGGCTTTGTACAGTGCATTTTTGTAACAGATCAGATCTAAGGATATTGTAATTGGTGTGTGGTCAGCCTAATGTGCCTTGCCAGGTCCTCAGCAGGACTTTAGAGCTACATACACATGATTGTCATCCAACATGGACAGATGTGATTGTCTCAGGCAATAATCCAGCATGGATACCACGGTCCCCCAACATCATTCATCAATCACTTATTGTACAATATCTGAAAACATATGGAAGAATACGACTGCAATGCATACTCCAAGTGTTAGCAATGAGCCTTAACACATCTAGGCAGCTGACACTGACAGTAACGCCTTCACTTCCAGATGACTTACTGATTGGCTGCAGAGATCTCTGGGGTCCCTAATAAATTAGGGCACTCGGATATACAAATAGTGACCCCATCACAGGGGCTGGAGCCAGGTCAGAGCCAATGACACTGTGCATAATAATATTAAACAGGATTTATATAGCGCCAACATTATATGCAGCGCTGTACATTAAATAGGAGTTGCAAATGACAGACAGTGACACAGGAGGAGGAGAGGACCCTGCCCCGAAGAACTTACATATCAGAGCACCTCTGCACAACATCAGAAAGACCCCAAAATCTAACTTCATATAAATAACAAAAATACAGAAGCCTTTAGGACTGCAACTATGAAAGAGTAAACTGGAACAAGTATGCAGACAGTGAAGTTTAGAAAGTTTGCAATCCTGCTCCAAAACAGCTACATGGGGCTCTGGGCCCATACTATACTAGCTTAAAATCAGCCCTGAGCCCAGGGGTAACCAACTCCCTGAGGGCCACAAACAAGCTGGGATATCAACATAACCCCGTGTGTGGACCCTGGCACTCCAGGAATGAAGTTGGCCAGCCCAGATGATCAGGATTGCTGTGCCAGGGTCTCTGCATCTTAAAACCAAGTAAGCAACGTTGCTATATAAATACTAATAATAATAATAATAATACGCAATAGCTGCCCCCATTTCCATGCACATGGGGTCACTTTAAGTCAGCCCTGGTATGAATAAAAATCAACAATGTACCCATACAGGAAAGAAACAGCAACTCAACTTCTGCAAAATATCACAACAGATATTTGTTATTAAATTACAGAAAATGCAACAAGAGAGCAAAAATAAAGCAGTCATTTGCCACAACTGAGGAACAACAACTCCCAGCATGTCTTATTCCCCTCTAGCCAGCAATGGAGCTCATATTATACCGAGGTCCATGGATGTCACACAGGTAACAATACAAAACAAACAAAGTTACCAAATAAATACAAAAAGTTACAAAGTTTCCTATGTGTAAAGCAGCCCATAGAAAGCATTGTGTCCTCCATGTAAGAAACAACAAATCCCAGCATGTCTTGTTTCCCTATACCCAGTAATAGAGTTCATATTATACTGAGGTCCATGGATGTCACACAGGTAACAATACAAAACAAACAAAGTTACAAAGTTTCCTATGTGTATAGCAGCCATAATGAGGAGCAGCCTCTGCCTTACCTCTCTGACCTCCTCCAGCCTTGCAGTGAGCTCAGATAGCCCTTCACCCTGTATATAGGAGTCACACAAAGCCTCACCCCCATGTCTCAAATTACCAGAACTTACCACCAACACTTCCTCCATACTGACCTCTGCAATGTGTACAGGCTGTATGAGAGCTGCAAATCCTCTGAATGCAGAGATTAATGGGCCCCTGCTAATAGGAAGTCATCACAAGCTGTCTGCATTCCTCTCTATATCTCTCCATTTGTAGCCTTTCTCTATCTCCCCCATTTCTAGCTTACCCCAATAATTTCACCCTTTAATGTCTTCCTAATACCTCTCTCTATATCTTTGCCTTTCCTTCCATTTACCCCTTTTCTCTGTTCCCCTTTCTATGTATTACTTTTACCTCTCCCTTATTTTGTCCCTCCTTCTTCTTGCCACCCCATCTATTTACTATGTATCCCCTCTTTGTATGCCCCTTTATTTATTTCTTCTACATTCCCCCCCCCCCCCACACACAACTTTTTATTTGTACCCCACTTTATGTATTGCTTTTACCTCTCTTTATTTCTGCTTTACCCTATCTCTTTTAAAAATTCATTACCCAAAAAAATACCATTTGCCCCCTTTCTCTGCACGCCGCTTTATGTAATACTTCTACCTCTCTCTCTAATCTCCTTATCTCTTCCTATTCCCTTTACCCCACCTCTTAACACCACTTTTATGATTATTAAACAGTATTTATATAGCGCCAACATATTACGCAGCGCTGTACATTAAATAGGGGGTTGCAAATGACGGACAGATACAGACAGTGACACAGGAGGAGGACCCTGCCCTGAAGAGCTTACAATCTAGGAGGTGAGGGAAGTATCACACAATAGGAGGGGAGATATGTATTGGAAAATATGGAACGCTTCATGAATTTGCCTCTGTACCTCTCTTCTTACTATTTACCCCCCACTATTTAAACTCTAATTCTGCTTCTGCCTACTGTTCTCATCTCTGTCCACCTACACCCCTTTTTATTTACACCCCTCTCTATGTACTCCTTCTTCCTCTTCCTACCCTTCTTATCTCTGTCCCTAATTCCCCCCATTTCTCTGCACCCCTTTATGTATTACTTGTACATCTTCCCACCATCCTCATCTCTGCTCCCCCTATTCTTTATCCCTATCTCCTTGCACCCCCTTTATGTGTTCTTTCTACCTCTCTCCTAGCCTAACCCCCACTATATTCACTCTTTATTATTACCCTATTTCTCTACCCCCTTAACCCCCCCCACTATTTTCATTTTTTAATATTACCCTTTTTGTGTACCCTCTTCCCTCCTCCATGTGTATTACTTTTACCTCTCTCCAAACTTCTCGTCTATATATTGCTCCCTTTCATTTACCCCTCTCACCCTTTCTTTTTATTCCTTCTATTTCTCTCTTTACTTAACCCCTTTACTCCCCTTCTATTTACACCCTCTGTCTGTTACCCCTTTTTTATTATTATTAATAAACAGGATTTATTTAGCGCCAATATAATAGCAGTGCTGTACAATAAATAGGGGTTGCAAATGACAGATGAATACAGACAGTGACACAGGAGGAGGAGAAAACCCTGCCCCGAAGAGCTTACAATCTAGTAGGTGCGGGAATACTTTCTTTACACCTCTTCCTATCTTTTACCCACCACTCTCTTCCTCTTTCTACACCCCCATCTGTAACCCCCCTCTGTATTCCTTCCACCTCTCTTTCTGTTTGCACCCCATTCTCTCTTCCAGACACCCTAATTTCCACTTTTGCCTCCATTACCTAGTTTGTGGAGATCATGGCTTTGGGTGCCATAGACTGGTAGAAGTGGCCATTGTGGTTGTATAAGGGGGGGGGGGTCAGTACAGTCAAGTAAATGAATGCAATTACAGTGTAGTGTTAAGTCACTGATCAACACCATAACTGAACTGTAAAAAGTAAAACATTTTTTTATTTTAATTGAATAATGGCCCCCTATGTGTCTCAGTCTCTGTGTCTCTCTATGTACTTTGGGCTTGTTTACACCAAAAGGCACATATGTTAGAGCTCAGACTCCCCACAACACCACAAAAATTACCATTAAACTGGTGCCCTGCAGTGCCATTCATTGGGAATGAGAACCCAACTCCTAGTGAATGAATGCCTGACTCCTTGTGAATGAATACCTGATTCACCTGCACAATGGACCTTTTGTTGCAGCACACCTTTAACACAATGTCCTGTTTTTGTTGTCTCTGTTAAAGTTTTACCTTCCTTTTCTGTTATCAAAACAAGATGTGAGAGCTCCAACCCTTTCCGCCTTCGCATAACCTTTAAACAAAAAGTTTTAGCTTCAGTTTTGCATTTCTTTTCCTATCTTTTTAATGGTTTTGTGGGAAGGAGCTTTGGGAACAACCATTGTGCAGCACTGGGAATCAGTAGGCAGAGCTTGTAATGGCAAACATGTCCATGTGTATGAATACCGATTATCCAAAATATTACCATGAGTCTAATATTTGTGTCCCCTTGTGCCACAAAAATAACTTGTGGCAAGGACTGTGGCGGCTCTGATTTATTGATCAGCTTACGGTTAAGTGAAGTATTACTATTGTTACTATTATCATTAGTTGCATTATCTTTGGTATTACTAATGAAATACAAAATATTAGTTTGCTTTTTCTCACTCATTATGGGTTTATTGCATTGGAATCTAAGACTAAACAAGAAATGATAGTTATCAAAGCCAAACTATTTGATGCCATTAAATATAACAGTTAAAGAAAATACACAGCTAAGGTCATACTTACCTAAAAGAACATCTGAGAAATAAACACATAAAATAATCAGATGATAATCGTTATTGGCGGAGTGGGCTGACTTTTGTAATGGTGGAAACAATACTGAAGCGTACAGCTCAGCAGCGGTTGTCTCATTCAACATAAGACTACACTGACGTCACGCTGCGTCTCCCTTGTTTTTCTGTCTATAGTACAGTTCTAGAATTTAGTGCATTATAAAGATGAAAATTGTCATTCAGAATATAAGAATTTATTAGATTATTTTTGTTTTATTAATAATAAAACATAAAAATTGCAAATAATGTCCAAATTTTTCTGTGGACCACCATCATTTTCTCACGGACCACTAGTAGGCGACCACTGCTTTGAGTCACACTGTCACCACCAGCCGCCATCTTCCCATAGTGCATCTCTTCACAATGCACCCAGCCATATACATGATCTAACAGAAACAATGATTAATCAGGCCTGGCAAGTGTCAATCTGCCTTTATTGCACCATGGTCACTGATACATATGAGCAGTGCACAGGGATCAGCATGGTCTATGGCAATGCAATCCTATACAGCAAGCTGCATACATGGCCAGCATTACATTTTCAGCAATATGAGATCTGACCAGAAGGTCCAAGCCAGACTTTCCCACTTTCTTTCTACATGTACCACCATTCTCTGTTCCAGATACCCTGACTGTCACTTTTGCCACCATTGCCCTTTTTAAAAGCGGTGATTGTGGCTATGGATGTCACTTTTTTATGTGGTAATTGCGATTAAATAAAGCGGGGGTCAATACTTAATTAAAATAAATGGAGTTTCCGATCACCAAATCAGGACAATTGCAGTGCTGCATTCAGTCACTGATCTGCATAATAAATTGATCACAGAAAAAGTGGCGATATTAGCATGGAGATCAGATGAAAAAGAAACTTTTTGACTTTATTTGGTTAATGACCCCCGAAGACCAGGTCACCTACCTCCATAGTCCCCTGGTCCAGTTCTGATGCTCAGAAGCCCGATATAGGTGCTTTCATCGGTGCACAGGGGCCAGGATGTACCTGGTTTGTGGCTATGCTGTCCCATATACAACAACTGCAATGTAAACACATGCCAAACATTATATTTTCAACAATATGTTCTACTAAAGCTCTTTTCCAAAATTTGACCAGGTCTAAGCCAGGGTTTCCCAGCCAGGTTTCCTCCAAAGTTTTTTGTAAGTTACAATGAGCACTTTGTACCTCTCAGGTCAGAGACCTCTGACACTATTCAACTTTTTCTGTAGGGGTGACATTCATCCCACTGGCCAACACACTAATATACTGTGAGCTGTGGATATAGTAAATATAGTAGGGGTTCCCTGAAGATCTGAAAGTTATTTTAAGGGCCCCCATGTTAAAAAGTTTGAGAAGCACTGGTCTAAGCCTTCCCATCCCCATAGGAATTACTGATTCTTGGGTGCCCATGTCCTTATCACTAGCCCACCAGTGACTCTTCCTTGGACCATACCAAGAACACCCCACAAGACTGACCATTTAGTGATGACCAGTCATAGAAGGCGGGACTAGACCTGTTACTGTTACCTATAGCAAGAAAAAAAAATCAGGTCAGGTGATTTGCCAAAAGCAACACAAATGCATTTGTAGCTATGAGTTCAGCTTCAGTCACTTCCCATTGTTGCACCTTACTAAACATTGGCGGGTTTGGTTGGACAGGTTTATTTGCCAGCTGGCTCCTTGTTTCATCACAGAACTTAGATCTTCACATTCCTGGAATAGCAGCCAGCACTGCACATGATTCCTATCAACACATTTCTGTTTGGTCAGTATAAGGTTTCTGCTAAGTCAGTAAAGTCCTGGGGGAGGAGGATATATATATGTGTATGTATATGATGGGGTCTAGTTGTAAAGCAGTGAATCTGACATTCACTGAAACATTCCCTGGTGAAAAATCTTCCAGATCCACATGTTTTATTGGCAGTGACTGATTCTCCCTGGAAATGTCAGGTTCTCTGCTTTATAAATAGACCGCTTACAGCTCTATTTATAAAACAGGAAATCCGACATGCCCTCAAACATTCCCATGGTGGGAATCAATGCTATTGAAACACATGGAACTGGAAGATTCACACCAGTGAATGTTATAGTCCCTGTTTTATAAATAGATCCCTATGTATTTCCTGGATTGTAAGCTCTTCGGGGCAGGGTCCCCTCCTCCTGTGTCACTGTCTGTATCTGTCTGTCATTTGCAACCCCTATTTAATGTACAGTGCTGCGTAATATGTTGGCGCTATATAAATCCTGTTTATTAATAATAGTAATATTAATAATAATGTATGTTAAGCAAAACATTCTCCCCAATTCTCTAGAATGGTCTTCCCCGTTCTATTCGGCTTGCTCCTACTTTCTGCTTATTTAAAAGAGCGCTCAAAATCCATCTTTTCAAACTTGCCTACCCGTCTTCTTCTGTTTCCTAAACCGTCACTACTTCCCACCACTACATATCTCCCCTCCTATTGTGTGTTACTTCCCCCACCTACTAGATTGTAAGCTCTTCGGGGCAGGGTCCTCTCCTCTTCCTGTGTCACTGTCTGTATCTGTCTGTCATTTGCAACCCCTATTTAATGTACTATGTTGGCGGTATATAAATCCTGTTAACCTCCTTGCCGTTAAGCCCGACCTTCGCTCGGGCAAAAAAAAATTGCAAGGATGGTTAACCCCGAGATTTTTCACATCCTTACTTACCTGGTCCCCCTGTGCTCATCCAGCGTCGTCCTCCATCGATCATCGCCCGCCGATCTCTCCAGCGTCGGGTGCCTTCGTCGGGTGCCTTCGTCGGGTGCCTTCGTCGGGTGCCAGCGGGACCGGTAAGAAGCCGTCCGGCATCTTGTGTTCCGCCGGCTGGCATCTTGTGTTCCGCCGGCTTCTTACCTGGTCCCGCTGATCGTCCCACGTCCTTCTCGTTCCAGCGCCGGATGATCTCTGCAGGGAGAAGCCGTCCGGCGGAGAAAAAAAAAAACGGACGGCTTCTCCCTGCGTGCGTGATGACGTCGGCGCGTGTGCGGGAAATTCAAATTGAAACTCATTCAAACATTTTGTATTGGATTCAATACAAACTCCTGTATCCAATCCAATACAAAATAATTCAAATAATTACAAAGTATATACCTGGTAAATTCAAACTGTCATTTTGTATTGGATTGGATACAAACTTGCGTATCCAATCCAATACAAAATAATTCAAATAATTACAAAGTATATACCTGGTAAATTCAAACTGTCATTTTGTATTGGATTGGATACAAACTCCTGTATCCAATCCAATACAAAATAATTCAAATAATTACAAAGTATATACCTGGTAAATTCAAACGCTCATTTTGTATTGGATTGGATACAAACTCCCATATCCAATCAAATACAAAATAATTCAAAACAAACTCCAATAAATACACAATCAAAGTTTTAAAAATTGCCACACTAGGGAGGTGTTTTAGAATAATATAGTAGTATACAGAGTTATTGCTTTTTCAGTATTTTCAGTATTTTTGATTTGTTTACATTGATGATTTTTGTGTTGTTCCTTTAATTTTATTAAAAGTAATTTTATTTTTTTTACATGATTGTGTGTTTCAAACATTTTTTATATTCATATTATCTACTAGAACCCCTGTTCGGACATATTTCTGTAAGTTACAGGTCTACAATTTAAAAAAAAATTTCATGAAAAACAGTGGATCACTTTTGGTACAGAAATCTAGACCTCAGTGTAACGCTCAGGAGGTTAATAATAATAATAATAATAATATTTATAATATTTTTGTTTTGGATGAAGGTCCTCTTTATGCTGTATACAAAACTTGAAAAAATTGGGTTTATATTCAGTTTATAGAGCAGTTTCCTGCAACCAGTGGAATCAGTCCTGGAACTATCAATACTGTCCAGCAAATTCTGCATCTGCACCATATGTAAAAAATGTGCTCAAATGTGAATGATCTGTATGACATGACTTTCCTTTACATTGGTAGATGTAACTAAAATCTTTCCATCTTGAATGGTGGGCTTGTATCATATTGGTGGCTATGGGAAGCTGTAGTGCTGAGAGCTTCATATAGGAATACAATGTAACTATAATATTGTCACAATGTATTTCTATAGATGAAACCCTGTACAGGTATCACAATACTGTTCTGGGTTATGGGGCGGGTGAGGATGATCAAACAAGGGTTCCCCCATGTTATAATGAAATGCTAATGAAATCTGTCCATAGCCCCCATCCTATTACTTACCCCGGAGTCTCAGCAGAATTTACTGGAATTTCCTCCGTGGCCAACAAGCGCTTAGTGGCAAAAGCTACTAATATGTCAAAACAGAAGTTTCATTTCACTATTCACTATGTCTGTTTCATTTCACTATTCACTCAAATTTTTTTAGCACGTTCGGCTTGTGTTAGCAAATTTGTCTTCAGTTTCCCTTCAAGCAGAATGTGACACAAAGCCTGATTGCCATGTGAAAACCATCAGACAGAAGCTGCCATTCTCTGACCCCTAGGACTGGAGAAGATAGACTATCATGGGAGAACCTGAGTGATCCAGCAAACCTAGAATAGATTTCTTTAACCCCCCGGCGGTATTCCTGAATATGACTCGGGTTGGATTTTACCTACAAATAGCGGTAATCCGAAGTCACACTTGGGGTCCCTTTAATCTTAAAAATAACCCACTTACCTTGTTCTGTTGGCGTCCTGAGGGACACATCTTTCCTCTTCAATCTTCAGCCAGCTACTGCAGAAACGTTCTCCGGGGTTCCCCTGTGACGTTGGTGCATGAGTCCGTGCGGACGGGAGGATTGGTGGGAAATTTAAAATTTTTTGTTTTGGATTCAATACAAAAGTCCAATACAAATAAATCTTAATATA
Source organism: Pyxicephalus adspersus (assembly GCF_032062135.1). Taxonomy (NCBI): domain Eukaryota; kingdom Metazoa; phylum Chordata; class Amphibia; order Anura; family Pyxicephalidae; genus Pyxicephalus; species Pyxicephalus adspersus. The sequence goes on from NC_092859.1 coordinate 11,918,420, forward strand.
ATATATATATAATTATATATATATTATACATGCTACTGTACAGTTATATGTTTCACTATTTTTTTTATTTTTTTTTAACAGGTTAATAAATATTGTACATCAGTGAGTTATGCCTACAATGTCACGCTTTTTGCATGGAAATACGGACAAAATTAGAACGCTAGGGGGGTTAAAATCGTTTGCTATTATCAGGAAAATGTTTTCCATTCTGGACCAGATCCATTCCAGGGTTGTTGGATCACCCAGGTTCTCCCATGATAGTCTTTTCTTCTCCAGTGTTGGAGAGCATTAATAAGTCAGGCCCATAATATCTATGGGACAGTCACAATAATGGTGAATAGGCCTGGCTGTATTATGTACAACAGCTTCCATATGAGAGTTTTCACATGGGTATATGGCTTTGTTTCACATTTGTGTTAAGGGAATCTGTTTGGTTTCCTGTTTGTTTCTGCTTACGTTATATTTCTGGATTGGAGATGCAGGTTGGGGGTTTTAAAATCAGCGGCTGGGGGTTTATTGTGGGTCACAGAATAACTATGATCAAAAACAAAGATTCAGATGACAGCCACAAAGCTGAATCCCAAAAGCCAAATGTATTTGCTACCGAATAGAGTAGGGGGAAGGGATAAAATCCCCAACAGTTTATGTTTGGGAGATTTACCTTAATTTCCTGTGTTAGAGACACAACAGGAAGTGAGTGGAAATCCCTTCATATGCTGACCATACACATCACAATGCAACCTACAATCCTAATACAATAATTGATAGATTTACCAGAACTATATAATAGTAGGATCTGTCTAAACTTTGCAACCAATCTGTATCCAGGACCTGATCAGCCGTATATAGCTGTTGGTGGATTTAAAGGATGTCATACAATTTCTCCTCGTCTTAGTGACAGCTTTACATTTTACGAATTCCCATTGTTTTCTGTCTTGGTGACAACAGTTACATTATAACCCCAATCTAATAGTTATAAATCAGCTGGGAGTCTCACATTTTATCTCCGGGCTGCCGGCTGTACAGACACCCAACTATTTATAAGCAATGGAGATGGCTTGGTAGAGTTAATATAGAAGTCTATCTAGAATATTTTGTTTTGGACAGATCATGAAGGTTTGTCAAGTTTCACTTTGCTGTCCATACTGGGGAGATTTTACCTTTGGGTTTTTTTCACACATACAGGTGTAATCACTGCTTATATGGTGACCTATTTTAATCACTTAGTGCCTGGTGGCATTTGCAGTTAGGGTTGCCTTTCCCCTAAAATTGACCTTAGACTGTATTATTGACATAAGACTATGGTAGGAACATTAGATTGTATGGGACAGCTAGTGACTATGGACTTTGTACAGCACTGCGTAATATGTCAGCACTATATAAATACTGTGTAATAATAATAATAATAATACAATTAACAGACATTTAGCAAACACATGAAAGCATCTCTAAACAAGGGTGAAGGTCTTCCACCTACAATGCCATTTTATGTATCTCAACCAAATCTCCACCCATACATTCCAGAAAACAGTTCACACCTTCTGCCATTTAATTGGAAGTTTTACCACCTATGCAAACTTTCTGACACCAAGAATCTGATTATGCTAATTTCACACCTCTGGATTTTGGACAATCAATTATCTGCAATGTCCCATTTCATGGTGATTACATTAAGGTGTTGTGTAGATATGAATGATGAGATGTTTCCTCCTGATGAAGCAACTTGGATAGACTGCCAAACTTCTTCAACATTACAAGAACAAGGGCAGTTGAATGTAATTGACCACTACTAGATATTAGTCACATGCAGACTTCCTAACACCAAGGATTATGCTGGAGGATGGGGATGGGATAGGATGGAATATGATAGGATAAGAATATGTAATGGAGGGGTAAAGGAAGTTTCCTTACAACTACAAATCTGTTTAAAAATGTAAAAGGCACTTACAAAATGCTTAGGGGCCTTTGAAAAGTATTCACATTCATGGACAAGAATATTTATGTATATAATAAATATAATAAATGTATGTATATAATGTATAATAAATATGTGTGTGATGTGATGTCAAGAGTATTAAAACAATACAAAATATTACAAGTCCAAAAATAGAAACAGCAACAAAATCAATATATTAATACAATACAAGAATTTTTACTTTACACCTTCTAGGCAGTCCCAGACACCAATAATAAAATTAGTTGTGTCATATATGACGCGGACACATATATAGCAGAACAAGGTATTGCTGGTCAGCTTTTAGAGAATATATCCCTATAAAATACAAGATATATGAAACATTATTATAAAATCATACTTTGTAGTAGCAGCATGGTGGCTCAGGGGTTAGCACTCCGGCCTTTGCAGCGCTAGGTCCTAGGCCAGGACACTATCTGCATAGAGTTTTCAGGTTCTCCTGTGTGGGTTTCCTCCGGGTACTCCGGTTTCCTCCCACATCCCAAAAACGTCCAGTTAAGTTAATTAGCTTCCCCCTAAATTGACCTTAGACTACATTAATGACATATGACTATGGTAGGGACATTAGATTGTGAGCTCCTTTGAGGGACAGTTAGTGACACGCGACTATAGACTTTGTACAGAGCTACTTAATATGATGGCGCTATATAAATCCTGTGTAATTTTTAGTATTTAACAGAATATTTGCCAAGACATTATATAATAATCTACATATTTTGAACAAAATTGTAAAAATACTTTAAACAAATCCTCATTTATCTCTCCATCTATATGTGGAGGAATTCGTCCTGCACTGATATCTGATCCAAACCGTGTGTAAGCTCTGTGATGATCGGATGTCGTTCTCACATGATGTTGTTCGGGTCTACTGATTGGTTATTTAAACTTGAGGTCACATGTTCTCCCATATTTGGAACTACTGGATATTTCATGAATGCTGTATATGGTGGATATGAACAGGTCAAGGAGGGGAATTTCAGAGACACTTTGACATGAATGAAAAAACACAGTGACTGAGTATCTTTAACAGTGATTACAGAATTTTGAGAAATCTGTGGAATTTATGTCTGACCTCTTTTATTGCAGGAGACCTCACCCAGCCCAGCTTCAAGGAGAACAAAAATGTCCCCAGGATGTCCCCAATGAACTCCACACTGAGCCTCCCTCAGCCCTCCAGATAACAAGTCAGCAACAGAAACAACCCCCCCCCCCCCCCCCCCCCCCCCCCCCCCCCCCCCACACACACACACACAATGAAGTGCTGGGCCAGCTACACCTATTTCAGTGTTACTGCTGAAATTAGGGAAAGAGGTACAAGGTCAGGCTGACACAACACTTTGCTAAAACCTCAGATAAGCAGCTGATGTGGGAGATGACAACATCCAAACTCCCAGAGTTCAGTCCTCCACTGCTGAGGTCTTTGGTTTTATGTACCTAAAGAGGAGCCCCGGCTATCTCAGAGTGGCGCGGTCACTGGGTTTACTGAGGAACATGTGACCTGGTTAGGAAGAGTTTGCTAAACATGTAAACCCCCCCCAAATAGATTTGTTTTGTAGAATGAGGGGAGGGTTCAGTCTTTTATAAGATCTTTACAGCTTTCTAGGAAGTTTAGCCTGAGAGGTTGTGTTGTTTGGAGTTTATGTTGTCAGCTGAGCAAGGATTTTTAAATGTGCAAACAAAATGTCATTTTTTTTTAATAGGGAGGGCGAGCTCCAAGCTGAACCCTAGCCCTCTGTACTGAAATTTCTTACTTTGATGTCACCGCATATTGTAAGCTTCATATAATGTGCATTAGAACCTGCAGCAAGACAGAGAGAGCACAGCTCATTTCATGGCTAGAGGACATCCAGTATCATCTTTTCCTGTTCCTTGCCCACTCCTTTTATTAGATAGATTTCAGTGCTTGTAATGGTAGAAGCAAGCACTACATGTGGGTGGTCATGCAACTACAGTTTAGGAATGCCCAATCCTCCAGACTGACATCCATCCATGAAGGTCGATTAATATTTGTGACTTTTCCTAAGAGCCAGTCTACTGCTTAAATAGGAGGAGGATTGAGAGGAGTTCTGTGAGAAGATGCTGTGATGTATTCAGGAAGCTATGCTCAGCCCCTCCCAGCAGCCATGATCTGCCTGCATTGTATAGAGAAGCACAGAGACCAGGTGACAACATCACTGTCACTGAGGAGCGGTCACTGGGGGGGTCCTGTCTCTGGGGGGGTCTGCCACTAAAGCTGCATAAAGATGTTGTGCTCGTTGTTATAGCGTTCGGTTGAAAAAAGACATAAGTCCATCAAGTTCAACCACTAGGATAAAAAAGAGCAGCCCAAAGTCTCCTGGGGTATGTGATGTATGTATTCCAGGAGACTGCAGGTTTCTCTTTCCGTCTTTAATTCTGTGGCAGTAAAGACAGAAGGGAAGGGGTCCTCTAAAAAAAATAATAAAAAAAAAATGTTTTGCCACTTATGTTAAAATGTGATATGTGCAGGATACATGATGATGAGTCCCCTGGGGGCGGGTCCATGACAGCCGGAGCTTACAGGAAGTGGGTTGAATGACGCTGTCTATCATTCAACCCAGAACTCTGGCGACACCTAGTGGGCAAAAAGACTAAATGTAAGGGAAAGTTCTACATTTATTTACTTTTTTTATCTGCAAAACAATGAAAACAAATTTTACCCCAAACTTTTTTTTAAGTAAGCAATAAGAGACTGTAAGATGGGATATACAGTTTCTGCTGAGTCTTGTTATAGCTTTGCTATACTTACTACAAACAACTGCAGAACTCCTAACACAGTGCAGCTACCTCAGGGTCACATGGCATGCTGGCATTTATAGTCCCACTCTTTTGCTAGGGCTGACTTTTTTTTTGTTTCCATCAAAATCATTTGTACTTTTAAGGTCAGAAACAATATACCTGCCATTGCTGACTTATTTGTCAAGGTGCAAATTCCAGAACTGTTTAAAAATTACTCACCAACTTGGAATAAGCATGTAGCCAGTGAAATGTCAGAAGAGATAAGAAAGTTTACCTCTGAGCTGCACCTTCTAAAACAAATTAGCTGTAATGTATATTGTATGTAATAATCAATATTCTGCAGATTTATTTCCTGGTGCTCTAAGCGAAGACATAGAGATCATACATAGCTCTGGCGCCATCTGCTGGAAATCTGAAACACTGCAGCAGTAGTATCAACAAAACATGCAATGCAGTTCAATTTTCTAATTTTCTTTCCATAAACTTTTTATATTCACTTGCAATGTGCCTTCAAACTTAAAATATAAAATTTGGCTACTTCAGAGGAATTAAATCCAAAGCACAACCTTCACACTCCTTATAAATCATAGCTCACACCTCTTCTGGAAATGTCTAATTACTGACTGTACTGGTCTAGCTCCTCTGCCCCTCCCTTCCTCTCACCTACATTCATTATATATGGTTTTGTTTGATAGTTATTCCCCCATCACTTCATCTGACATTCACTGACAGATAGTCCAATCTCTCTACACTTCTCAATTCTTTTCCTATTAAAACAATGACTCGTTCTGCCACCTAGTGGCCAATCACCAAAATGCACATCTGTCATAAATGAATATTAAGAAGGAATCTGAAGCAAATTGTCAGAGGAATGTTTTATAAATAGAGTCAATATAACAAGAGCAAAGGGGGAATAGTAAAGAGTGTCACATGAGCTAGGGGAGAGCTGGGACCCCTGACATCACATTTAGAGTTGAAGCACCCAACAGCAGTCTAAGGGCTTTTGGAAGCTTTTACAGGTAAATAACATGCATATGTTATGCAGATATAATCCTTCAGAAGTATTCATGAAATTATCCAACAGGTTTCTCTTTAACTGAACAAAAAAAGGGAATAAAAATGAACAAATGATTTTTTACTGGTAGAATTGAAAGGTTAACTTTTTGATCTGCAGATGAATAAAACATAATAAATTCAATATAAAAAAATGCAAGGCGTATTTTAAATGTACATATATTCGTATAGGAAGATTTCTGTTGATTTGAATTTTCTGATGTCAGGGTCTCTTTAAAGCTGATGTCCAGCACCATGATCTTACCGATATTGGACTTGATATTATTTCCATACCTCTGCAGTGTACTTTAGTTTATACTCGTATTCTTTACTTCAATCAGTACAGCCCTAAAGTGAACTTTTTAATTTAAGACACATTGACAGGTTCACTTAATACGAGGGGGTGCTGAAAAGTTCCTGGCTTTGCCCCCTTCCAGATGAAATAGAAAAATGAGTGTAGGGGCATATGACAGCCTAATATCTTAGTATGTAACTGTGCAAGTATCAGGTGTTTCCGATTCTTAAAACTGTTTTTTCTTTTAGTGAGAAGCTGTGATGGCAGAGGAACAAGCAAGTTTCACGTTGTTGGAGTTACGGGCTGTCATGAAGTTTTTGTTTCTCCAGGGAAAGTCAGCAAAGGACATTCACACTGAGATGTCACAAACACTGGGGGAGAAGTGTCCTTCCTACAGCACTGGCAAAACCTGGATATCTCGTTTCAAGACTGGGCATTTCACCGTTGAAGATGAGCCCCGCAGTGTGCGCCCCCTAACCTCAACTGACCCGGCAACCTGCGATGCTGCCCATGAGCTGATTACTGAGGACCCGTGAATATCTGCCCAGATACTTGACATCTCACGGGAGCATGTTAGGTTTGTTATCACCACTATCCTAGACATGCGCAAGCTTTCAGCGAAGTGGGTACTGAAATGTTTGAACAGTGATCAGAAGAAGGAATGAGTTGAAGCATCCAAAGCCGTTTTGGCCTATTTTGAAGCTGCACAGGACTTTTTGGCTAGGTTAGTGACTGAGGATGAAACGTGGCTCCACATCTATGATCCTGAAACCAAGGAACAGTCAAAGGAATGGTGCCACAGCAGGTCCCCACCGCTGAAGGCCTTTCTGAATCCAGAAATAGGCCAAAAAAGTCATGGCGTCCATTTTCTGGGACAAAGACGGTATTCGGTTGGTGGACTACCTACCTCAGGGCTCTAGTTTCACTGGACAGTATTATGCTAACCTCCTGGACCAGCTGAAGGAGGCAATTAAGACGAAACGTCGTGGAAAGGTGACCAAAGGGATCCTTTTTTGGCAGGACAATGCACCTGCACACACATCCAACGTTGTGGCTGCCAAATTGAACACCCTGCGTTTCCAATTGGTCCACCATCCCCCCTACTCACCTGACCTGGCCCCTTCAGGATATTATCTGTTCCCGAATTTGAAGAAACACCTGAATGGGCAACGTTTTGATGACAACGTTTTTTTTATTTCTAAAGAAATGGTGAAATGGTGGAGACTAAAGAAGTGGGCATTGGTGAAGTGTTGGAGAGTAAAGAAGTGGGCACTGGTAAAGTGGTGGAGGGTAAACTGCTTATTGTGAAGTGTTGGCCATAAAAATTATGCATCAGTGTAAGAATGTAGAATAAGAATGTGCACATTTTTGAAGTGGTGTAGCGTAAGTACACATTGGCGCTAAAGAGTCTGAGGAAAAATGAAGAAATTGCATTGGTGAACATTCAGAGGGCAAATAAGTGCACATTGGTGAAGTAGTGGAGGGTAAAGAAGTGGGCATTAGTGAAGTGGTAAAGAGTAAATAAGTGGGCATTGTTGAAGTGCTAGAAAGTTAAAAAGTGGACATTGGTGAAGTGGTGGAGGGAAAGGAAGTAGATAATGGTGAAATGGTGGAGAGTAGGGGAGTGGGCATTGGTGAAGTGGTGGAGGGAAAAGAAGTAGACAATGGTGAAATGGTGGAGAGTAGGGGAGTGGGCATTGGTGAAGTGGTGGAGGGTAAAGTGCTTATTGTGAAGTGTTGGACGTAAAAAGTATGCATCAGTGTAAGAATGTAGAATAAGAATTCTACAGGGGTGAACTCTGGTGTAAAGTGGTGTAGTGTAAGTAAGTACACATTGGTGCAGGAGCTAAAGAGTCTGAGGAAAAATGAAGACAAATGTATTGGTTAACAGTCAGAGAACACATAAGTGCACATTGGTGAAGTAAATCAATCGGTGCAGAATATTGAAATGTGCATTGGTGAAGAAGGCATAAATAAATGAACTTGGGTGAAGTGCTGTAGAGTAACAAAGTACACTTCGGTGCAGGAGCTAAGAGTGAAAAATGACATACTGAAGAATTGTTAGGGGTAAAGAAGTGCACATTGGTATGGGTGGAAAGTGCACATTATTGAAGTAGCAGCAAGCAAGTAAAAGTAAATGAATGCAGTGTTGGGGACAGACATCTGTGCAGTGAGTGCAGATTTTCACATCGGTGCAGTGGAGGACACTTTGGTGATCAGAATTGCTATGAAGTTCATTCATTCCATTTAGCTAATAAACCTAAAAAATGTAGAAAATGGAGTTTCCTGTTCTGGATGACTGAATCCTACAGATATTAGGATGTGCTGAAGGAACAGGAAAAGGGATATTAAGTGGCTTTATTAGTCACCGTGTGGGTACCTTTCCATTTGTCATCATTCATTTCTGTATCCTTACCATCCCTCCCCACCACAACACCAGCTATGGAGAGGTCCCTGCATCCAATAGCTATTTACATTCATGGTTATAAAAAATGTAATATTGATATTTTATTTTTAAGGGTTTTAGGAAGAAGAAAAGTATAATATATTTATTTTCAGTACTTGTTACAAACAAACTTATATGACAGCAGGATTCACCTCAAATGGTGACAAAGTGGTTGAATACATCACCAAGACATTGACTATAGCTGTTTGTTGCATCATACTGATAACAATGATTCTTTCTGTCCTTGCCAAGCCAGAGCCCGTAACAAGAAAAACATGGTGCCTTCAAGGAGAAAACCAAAAATGTTACCAACTGTGCCTTCTCTTGAAAAGACAATGGATGTGATTTATTAAAGCTCTCTAAAGCTGGAGAGGACACACTCATCAGTGAACCTGGGTGATCCAGCAAACCTTAAATGGATCTGGTCCAGGATCGAAAACATTTGCTAACAAATAGCAAATGACTTTAAAGAAATACATTCCAAGTTTACTGATGAAACTGTAACCTCTCCAGCCTTAGAGAGATTTAATAAATCAGGCTTATTGCTTCCCATGCAGGTGGCAATGGGCCTGATTTTTTAAACCTCTCCAAGACTGGAGGACATAGACTATCATGAGATAACCTGGGTGATCCTGCAAACCTGGAAAAGATCTGGACCAGGATTGAAATCCTTTACCAACTTAAAGCAAATGATTTTTAGGAAATGAATTTCAGGTTTGTTGGATGACCCAGGTTTTTCCATGATAGATTGTGATAAAAATGTCACTCCACAGGGGTTAGGCCTTGTAATTAATTAAAGACCTGGACACCGGCACAGGGATGGAGCTCACAAGCTCATGTACTACCCCAAACGTGGAGGTTCTGGGTATTCCAAATATTTGAGGAAGAAGAGGCAGCTAAGAAGAACTATAAAAGGATCTATGGATGCTTGTTTGTTTATTTTCATGGCGATATCGCCTTCCCCTGTGTGGACAAGGTGATGGGGTTTCTTTAGACAAGACATCAATTCTACTTTAAAAATAACTAGATTTGAGGGATTGGTGCCAAGTAGAACCCCTGACCCCCTTGCATTGCTATTGCCCCTGTAAAAGAAAATAATTCTCTAATTCTTCAAACATCACTATGCCAACCCTTGGTGAACATAGGCAACAGTGTGCTCTTGTGCAGAACTGAGGAGTGTCTGGGGCACTTATGCTGGGGCACACTTTGCACCTCCTTATGTCTGCCCCTGCTTGGCAACTTGAAGGCCACCAGCAAACTTTATATACTGAATATGGCTGCTGACTTTCAATTTGTTGGCTGCAATTGTTTTCATTTTTCAGTCCTCACCCTTTTATCTTGATCTATTTCCACTTTAAGGGACACACATGTTGACAACACTGACTCATCGTACTGTATCTGTGGGCAATGTTGTCAGGTTCGGCTGCTCCCTCCTGATTCCTTACCCCTTGAGACGGATTTGGAGCACTGGAAGTCTGAAGGATATATGAGGTTGACACCTTGTGGTTTGCCAAAGTTCTAAGCAGATATGGGAAGGATAACTGATGGTTCAGAATAGTTGGGATTTGGAGTAAGACCTACACTACAGAGTTTTGTTGGAGGCAGATGCAGGTTTGGAAGAGGAATAGGGAAAATGCCGAGGTAGGTCCTGATATAGATGCCATTTGGGCCTTAAAGTTGGTTTTCATGGAGAACCTTGCTTGTCCACAATTAGGGATTTGCTACTTTCTTGGTGGAACAATACTCCATTGCTTTCTGGTGTTTCTACTGTCTGTTGATTCTGCTTTCATGCCCCCACGTGTTCCTTGTATATGTAAAAGCATGGAAGAACCCAGACCCATCACTCCAGGCCTGGCGGTGCATATAACGGGGCTATTTTATATCTCTTTCTATTTCTTCCTTTTTTCTCATAGGATGCACCTGGCCCAGTATGAGCAGTGAAAGCTCCAACATCTGTTTCCTGCACGTCTTCCTGCATTCTGCAAACAGGAAGCTGAAAACTGGGCAGGTGGTGAGGACAGATTGCTATTCAACGTGCTGGGATCAGAGCAGGAGAAAGTGCAGAGAAGACTGAAGGATCAGTGGTGGAATCAGTGTGCACCGTGCAGTGGACCACAGGGCATGGAGAGGCAGGATCAGTGGTGGAATCAATGTGCACAACTTAGCAGATGATAACACATGGAGAGGCAGGATCAGCGATGGAATCAGTGTGCACAGATTAGCAAAAGGCAGTACACGGAGAGGCAGGATCAGTGCAATCAAGATTCAATGCGTGCAGAGTAGCAGATGACAACACATGGAAAGGCAGGATCAGTAATGGAATCAGTGTGCACAACTTAGAAGAAAGCAGTATATGGAGAGGCAGGATCAGTGATGGAATCAGTGTGCACAAAGTAGCAGATAACAGTGCATGGATACGCAGAATAAGTAATGGGATCATTGTGCACAGCTTAGCAGAAGGCAATCCATGGACA
>NC_092859.1:11929779-12061620 GCF_032062135.1 Pyxicephalus adspersus
GTGATGGAGTCAGTGTGCACAAAGTAGCAGATAACAGTGCATGGATACGCAGAATAAGTAATGGGATCATTGTGCACAGCTTAGCAGAAGGCAATACATGGACAGGCAGGATCAGTAATGGAATCAGTGTGCACAGCTTAACAGATGATAGTACATTGAGGAGCTGGTAGAATAAACAAAATTGCTGGGGTGCTGGAATATATCTTAAGTGAAAAAATGTAAAAGGCATGTAGTTTTTCTGTAAAAATGTGTTTTCCTGAATTTATTTTGATTTATAGAACAGCTACATGCTTTTATATTTATTTTCACTTTGGAATATTTGTGGTTACTATTTGCATGATTTATTGTACATATATGCAAAATGTATTTTTCCAGGACTTCACATATAGCTATTCAGACCTGAACCATGATGCAATGGAGAGTGATGGTCTGATAAATCACACTTTTATTAGGAATACATAGATGGTCAGGTGTGTGTGAATTATTTACCTGGGGAAGAGATAGAAGCAGTATGGGAAGAAGTCCGGCTTGAGGAGGTAGTGTGACTTTATGGATCTTATGGATCAATGTCTTGGTGGTAGATACCATAGGGCAGCATCAGAGGTCTTGTGGAGTCTACCCCTTGATGGGTCAGAGCTGTTTTGGCAGCCAAGGAGGATCTCCACAATATTAGGCAGGGGGTTGTAATGTTTTGGATGATCACTGTATGTAAAATTGTGTCAGGAGTGTAGCATTTCTTCTGCCATTTCCTTATCTATAAAATCCATAAGATAGAAGTTAGAATATATATACAATATGTAAAATAAACATATAAAATATCATATACTACAAGAAATGTACTGAAATACAAAAAGAATGCTAACTTATTCACTGGGAAACCTTTCAAAACACAACATGAAAGATTATGCAGAATATATACGAGGGGGTGCTGAGAAGTTCCTGGCTTTGCCCAGAAAAAAGGGAGCCAGAGTTATGAAATAACACATTTATTCAACATATTCCCCCCTGAGACTGAGGCACTTGGTGCAGCGTAGTTGCAGCTTTTCTAGAACGTTCAAATTAAAGTCCTTTGGTTGGGCTGCAAACCAGCTCTCTGCAGCATCCTTGACGTCAGAAATTTCCTCAAAACGTTGCCCCTTTAGGTGTTTTTTCAAATTCGGGAACCGAAAATAGTCGGAAGGGGACAGGTCAGGTGAGTAGGGGGGATGGTGGCCCAAATGGAAACCCAGGGTGTTCAATTTGGCAGCCACAACGTTGGACGTGTGGGCAGGTGCATTGTCGTGCAAGAAAAGGATCCCTTTGGTCAACTTTCCACAGTGTTTCGTCTTAATTGCCTCCTTCATCTGGTCCAGGAGGTTAGCATAATACTGTCCGGTGACTTTTTTCATGACTTTTTTGGCCGATTTCTGGGTTCAGAACTTCTTCAGCCGCGGGATCCCCCTGTAGCGCCATTCCTTCGGCTGTTTCTTGGTTTCAGGATCATAGATGTGGAGCCATGTTTCATCCTCAGTCAAAAACCTAGCCAAAAAGTCCTGTGCGGCTTCAAAATGGGCCAAAACAGCTTTGGATGCTTCAACTCGTTCCTTCTTCTGATCACTGTTCATACATTTCGGCACCCACTTTGCTGAAAGCTTGCGCATGTCTAGGATAGTGGTGATAAGAAACCCAACACGCTCCCATGAGATGTCAAGTATCTGGAACACCAGTTGGCGACCACTGAACTAGGCTAATGTAATTGGTGTTTATGGCCCATGGCTTTCTTACTATATCTGTTCAAGTTAGTACTAGGCTAATGGAAGATTTTTCCCTAATATCCTATTTGGTTGACTCACTTTATTTTTTTTTGTTCTCCCACCATACCATTTCTTGTTTTTTTGTATGTTTGTTTTGATTTATTTCCCATTTGCCCATTATGTGAAATATTTTTATAATCTTTAATATTTATATTTATATATATATATAATATAATATATATTATTTATAATATTTTATGAAAAATGTTAATAAAAACTTTGGAAACAGAAAAAATACAAAATGACTTTCACTTGCATACAATGAAAACAAAAGCAAAATACAAACAGGGCAGTAACATATGTAATAGGGAAGAGGACAAGCTACATAGATTTGTCTTGGTGTATTCCAAATGTGTTGTGTATTCAGCTTTTGTACATTTTTTTTACTGTTATAGTATTGCTTCTTCTTCTTCTGTACTGTTGATTGTAAAATAAAAGGAGCAGCTCTATTGAGTTATCAAGCCTTAATTAAAGTCTTTTTGTGTCTTCCACCCCTGCGGGGTCTCTATTGGTCTTCCCGTACCAGTATCACGTCGTACTAGAGGGGGGCTTCATGAGATACAGCTAGCAGTGGCAGTTATGTGCAAAGGTCCAACAACCCAATTTGGTTGATCTTACTTTTGGCGGGGACATGGAGGATTTAACCCTCACATGTGTGATGGATACAAGAAGATATATTGCTGAACTCTGAATAGCGAAGAATGGTGGTCAGTGAAAGCGTGTAGGACTTGGCTTTGTGTAGGACCAGACATAAAGGTATTTATCATTTCTGTTATGTCCATGAGGATGTACAAGAGGGCAAGGAAGGAAGGTGAATATGGATTTTAGAAATACAAAATATTGATAATGGAATGAAGAATTCTGCAGCTTGCTGTGTAGACAGGTATGTTTATATATTTTATATTGCATGGAGTAGGCTGGTCATTGAAGTACGGAAACATTTTTTGTGAATACCATACCGGTACTTATGAATTGTATAAAAAAAAAGGGAAAGACACTTTTTTAGTTTTTTTAGTTCAAAGCGGAACTAAAATGAAGAGTGGAGAAGGTTCAGACCGGCCATCAGGATTTATTGCTGTCTGTACCCCCACTAGAGATATTTGTCTTTTTGATTTGTCTTGTTTTTTTATATCTCACCATTTGTATTTTCAGTAAAATGAAAACATTTACAAAAACAGGTATAGTGGGTAAAACTATTCCAATGGGAACACAATGTTCTAATAAGAACAAGGAAAGGGTTTTTTCATACTTGTCATGTCTCCAGAATGGGAAACCTTCCCAATGGGACAAAGATAGCAAAATTAACAGACACAGATTCTATATTTGACTGTAAATAAAACAAAGGTAGATTTGCACCGCTCAGCTCAGCAGAAGGCAGCAATCAGGCAGGTAAGAAGATTTAATTGCAGAGGAGACATCACTTGTCCCCTTGAGTTTTTGTTGTCACCTTACTAGGAAGGCCCCGTGTAGGCTGGCCGCCCCTACAGGGGGCTACAATGGCATACCTGGGATTAGCCCAAATAATTGACGAGACCTTTTTCAATGGAAGTTATGGGAAAGACTCACATCCTCTATTTGTTTTTTTGACCATTTTCACAGGGAATGAAAGTGAGGGAAAGTCCAACATTTTGGAGAGGAAGTCTTGCATTAGTTACAGTTATGGTGACAACAAGAGAGGATTTCCTTCACATTATGGAGTTTTTCTCTTACTTACTATTGTGTATTCAGGAAGTAAATGGAAATCTTCCAATGGAACACAATAACAACCCTGGTTGACCATTGGAGTGTGTACCCTGACACTTAAAGGTCACACTCACTCAATGGCCTTGCACCCCTTGTACTTCACATTGGTATATGTTATTGCAATGTCCCTGGATGTTATTACAGGATCCATCATCAGGTTCAATAGCCAGCAAATTCTCTATGTTATGCAAATGTAATTTGCTTTAAATTAAATTGCAGAGGTATGCAGATGTACAACCAAACAGATCATTTTTGGTAAACCAAGTTATGGGTATAAATATACTTAAAAAACAAAACTCTTAAAAAAATGAAAATTTGTGGACAAGAACGGGTGTTTGGTGTGGACAAGAAAGTGTTTGCACTGTTTTTTTAGATGCTGGATATTAATTTGTAAAAGTACCTAAATCATTTTTGTTGCCTTTTTTTAGTCTACAGGATGAATCATCACCATTGGTGTCTTTTTCAACTGTGGTGAATAGTGATTCATCAAGCAGCCAGTAAAATCAGTAAAGTCCAAACATTTTATTATGGGTTACTGACTCACTAGGTTGTAAAGCCAGGATCAGTATTGGTTAATTCACACTAGCGGTGAGGTTGTGGTTATCCCTGTAGCAGTCCCATGGGAAATAAATAGGGAATGATTCTCTTAGAACAAGAACTGAGCGGCTGGTAAGATGCCAGCCGAGAGGAGCCGTACAAAATCATACAATGAGGAGGCAAGTGTGAACCTGCCCTTTGACAGATCGGGTTAGATCTTTTAAAATAGGAAATGGCCATATTTGTATTCTCATGGGTATATATTTATGAATCTATGGTCAGAGTGAAAATTAATTCTCTGCAGGTATCTAGAGATTTACAAACAACGGCATGTGGGAGAATCCCCAGCTGGACTGAATGTACTGATTTACTAACATATTCCGTATTCTGGAACAATTGCCCATTGATGCCCATGCAGATGGGTAAAATTTCAATATGGTTTGTATCATTTGGCAGTGCTTCAGCTTATATGCCTTGTTGTGGTCAGCTTACTTGACTTATTGGGCTTTAAGTGTGGCCCCTGACATCACCAAAGGGCAACAAAGGACATTCAGTGAATGCCAAGCTAAGGAAAGTATCAGACATGGAAGACACATAACAGGAAATGTTCGGAGACTACAGACATGGTATAGGTGGGGAATAAGGACAAGACAGGAGATTCTTCTGGACTGGAGGCACAAAACAAAGACTGCCAGAGGTCAGGGCTATCAGAGACCCTTTACAACAAAGAAACAGAGGGGTAGAAAAACAAAAGAAAAAAAGCCATAGGAAGTGTGGAAAAACAGTAAGATGGTGCTAAAGAAATAAACTCAACCATTAACCACTGGAACCCACTCCTTCATTAGCCCAAGTAACAACCAAAACTGGGCCACATGCCATCCCCATGCCACAGGTTGGGGTAAATGGACTGAATTTATTGACAAGGATGCTTTGATTTAGCAAGGATAAATGTATTCTCCAATTGTAAGTGTGCACCATATAAGCCATGGTATGTCTAAAATATCTGATTTTCTCAATGGCTGTTATCACTTTTGTATGTTAGTACAGAACATGAATGAAACTTTATGCATGGCTAAAGGTAAAGAATATTAAAAAAAGTAATTGGTTAAAAAAAGCTTGAGCAACGCATGAATGTAGGGATGGGGGGGGGGGGGGTATCGCATTGCATATGTGCAACTCTATGGTTTTAAATATTTTTACCAATGACTTATGCAGATTTTACCCCTGGAAATGTAAAAGCTGCATAAGTTTGTATTCATTGGATTTAATTAGAAAATGTGTAAATCAACTTTTATTTAACAAATTTAATCAATTGTAAAAATATATAAATGTTGGGTAAAAGTTGGGTGAAAATATTCATAATGAGGATCCCTATAAGTGCATTAAGCACCTATCAGCTTATGACATTTATATTCTGGTCTTTGGAATGCACTTTGCAATGGTTAATACTTATACATAAGTGTAAAGCAAATATTGTTTTTTTCAGTAGAGTTGTGAAATATATTTTCAGTGTTTGCATTCTATGATACATTACAGGAAATATAAACCCAATCACTACAATCACATACAAGCACTACCATTGAAATTTCAGTCATTTTCAATATTTTTAAATCTCCAACTTTAATTGGGACAATTTCAGGATATCTTGCCATTTGGTCCTTGTTTATTCACTTGCTTTTGTAGCTGGGCCCCCTGCTTTTTTTTAACTTTTGTTGTAATCCTTTCCAAAGGACACGGCAACACATATTGCACAAGCATAATCCACTGTTGTCACCTTTAGGAAATGCAACCTAAGTCCTGGTTTTAGTAAAAATGAGACCCCCTGCAAATATAAAGTGGAGACCCCAAAATGCACAAAATTCTAACTCCCGGCACCCCTGCCATTTTGTCCACTTAGGCCTTGATAAAGGTGGGGGCCCCTGGCATTTGCCCAGTTTGCCCTGCCTGCAAAGTAACATTCAGCCATCATTGACGTACACGTTGGAGATACAGGAGATCAGCAACACCAAAATGCAAAAAGTATGAAAAAAATACATAGTACACAACACATGATCCAGTTAGGTTTACGTCTGATATAATTATTTAGAATATCACTGCACATGATGAACACAGACCACACGCTATGCATTAAACATCTGTGTACAATGTCCGTTCAGTCTTACTGTTATGGTTTATTTCTGCTCTTATATTTTTGAGTTATTAAATCAGCATTAATATCTTTATTTCATGATTTAACAAAAGAGCATTTGTCACCTTTCCGACCTGTTTTATTACACGTGAAAAAAATAATCATCCAATAAGAGTTTTCTTTACAAAATGTTTAGCGTTTCCTAGCAATGCCCACACAATCCTGAGCGATGCCTGGCTTCCCGGGGTGCAGAGCTCAGAGAATGCTTGTAAATGTTGCTGCGTTTCAGACCTGATGGACTCCAGCTCCAAATCACAAAAACTATATAGATAAGATATGTCATAAATATATAAAAAATAAATACGTCACTTCTATGCAATCTGTTCACTGGGATGCAGTGTCATCCATCACTCTCACCTATCCTTACTACACAATCAAATCCCTCTGCCCTTCTTTCCTCCTTAGATCTCCATCTTTTTGGGCTGATGTATAGAACTCCATAATAGGTGTGCTATGAATTTACTTAAAGTGGAACAAGAACAGTAAAATGAAAAATGGGAGCAGATAGATTGCAGATAGACAGGTGATATCTCTTCTGCAATAAAATAAACTTTTCTTTAACGTGGAACCTAACTCACCTTTCCTTGCTCCATCATCGGTACCATTTTCACCATTGTAGGCGACATCCTCACCCAGTCATCTTCTGGGGTAATCAGCCGAATAGTTGGTGCTAGCTGAGCCCATACCAATATAGAAGCATCATTTTAACCACATCATTTAGGTTTTAGTCCTAACTAATGAGTTGTAAAGGTTCTTTCACCTTTACAAAATGCAAAAAGTAAGAAAAAAAAAAAACATTTACTAATTGGTATAATACCTAACACATGATCCGGTTAGGATTTACATCTAACGAATTACTTAGAATATCACTATGCATGGTGAACAGTCTACACACAATGTAATAAACATCTGTATACATTTAGGTTTGAGTCTAAACTAATAAGTTGCAAAGGTTCTTTTATTTTTACATGAACTATTACAATTTGTGTCATCATTTTTATCTTGATACAGTCTCATCCATATATAAAATGTGTTAGAACATTTGAGGATTATATTTTGTCTGTGTGCAATAAAAAAAACAAAAATTGTACTTCAAATACTTATTTCATAAACATTTGTCTAAAGATGGTGTAAAGGAGTTGTAAAGAAGGGAAATATATATGTGTGTCTGTATATATATATATATATATATATATTTATACTGCATATATACTGTATATATTGTATGTTGCCATAACAAGATTAGACACACATAAATGTGTGTGTTGAAGAAAAAAAAAATATTTCAGTAGCAAAAGGTTTCACCACTTCAGTTTTTATCTCTACACCAGGGCAAATTTTACATTTTAGTTCTGGGTTTATTGATTCAGAAGTAAGGTTGTCACAATATTGTAGTCATAAATGCATATATTATTTTGCTTGGAGACAAACATGCCTTTTTTTGTTAGTATTGACCAAAAAATAAGTTTATTTCATTAGATTCTGAAGACAAAAAGGTAGTAATTAAAAAAATAAATTAAAATGCCTTTCTGGCCAATTTTAAACAACTTGTATGACAGTACATATATATATTGTATATATGTAATGTCAAAAATGAAAAAACTGGGAAAAAAAGAAAGAAAAGTAAAATAAATAGGTAATAGGTGAGCAAACCAGAGACCCAGAGTCTAACAGCAGAATCCTAAAAATAATCCCCCCAATGATAGGGCAGTGCTCAGTCTTACAAAGAAAGACCAAATACTTAGATATGTTTTTTATGGAGGTGTACATTATGAACCCGAGTTCTTTTAAAGACCAATAATCTATCTTTACAGATGATCAAGTATGATAAGTTAACAATAAAGTGTATGTAAACTTTCTTAAATAGACCATTGAAATTAATGTGTTATATTTGTTTTCCGCTGGTCCTGCCAAAAATCTGAACTTCCTTTGCTCTCTTCTACTGCTGACTATCATCTGTTAGAACCGTTACCATGTCTTTCTTTAGAATGCAGAACTCCTTTCCTCATGGGATGATGATCAGGAATATTTTGTAACAATAAAACATTTCATGTCCTTGGGTGACAACGCTTCTCCTCTAAAGATTCACTATGGTAAATAAGCGTTGTCACCCTGGGACAAGGAATACACTGGCTGGATGTCTTAGAAGGATCTAAACAATGGCAAGATGCAATATATACAGTTTTTTATTCTTGGGTTTAGATATGTTTAAAAGTATTATTCTTCTTTAAATACTGAGTTTTATTAGGTTGCTATGGCCTCCTCAGCTTTGCTTTGATAAATACTGATGCATTTGGTGGTTTTGGCAGTTTATGAAAGGCAGAATGAAAACTGACAAATTACACAACCTGTCCACAAATGACAGCGGAGCCCAAGCTTAATATATTATATTCCCAGCAATGAATTAGGCAACAGGTCTCCATAAATTATTATTTCTGAAATACAAAAAAAAGTGTAATATACAAATAATAGGAGTATATAACATGTCCCCAATGACTCCGGACTGGAGGGAGGAATTTGAAGGATTGTGTTCTTATCAGTCTGGACAGACCGGACCCCTGGCTCTTATCTTTAGACCCAGACTTCCTTAGACCAAGGAGAGGAGGAAATCCCCCCTGCACTGGACTACACTAACCTTCCCTCCCCTTACTGTAGACTAACTCCACCTTCCCGCTTGCAAAGTGGATTCTCTACTTGCATCAACCATGCAGACAAAACTCATCTAGAACCCCTGAAACTTAATGAGTAAGATACTCAACCCCCCACGTAATGTAAATCAGGGTCACAGCCTATTTCTGACAAAGGGAAGGGTCATGTAATGTATTACCGGCATATGGACTGTGACACAGGTAAGTCTCTGGGTGTAACGCCCATGTGGTATCATTTGGTGTATTTATGACCTGCTATCTTCTATGTACACCGATTATATGCATTACTTTTACCGTCATATCTATCTAATATTCCAATATCTATCTGTATATCTATAATCAATCAACCAATTTATCTATCTGTATATCTATAAATCGATCTATCTATCTTATTTACCTTATCTCCATTTAACGGTTTCCCTTTAACTTTTTGTCTTGCTATTTGTCTTTAAATATAAAAATACAATTGATTGTAGTTAGATTATATGGCATTACTGAATGTGTATTATATGTTAGTATCTATCTATCTATCTGTCTATCTATCTATCTATCTATCTATCTATCTATCTATCTATCTATCTGTCATAAGGTTCAGTCCATTTTACAATGTAGTATTCTTAATATCATCTTTGTTTCTATCTTGTTTTATTTATTGTTGATTGTAGTTACATTATATGGCATTACTGAATGTGTACTATATGTTAGTATCTATCTATCTATCTATCTATCTATCTATCTATCTATCTATCTTTTGACCTATTTCCTATCTTTCTTTCTTTCTTTCTTTCTTTCCATACTACAAATTATTAAGAGCTTGTCTAGTCTTATCCATGCAGTATTAGTTATTTATCATACCTTTTTATCTATTGAATTATATAATTACCAGTTTTAAATGGTAAAAATGCAGATTTAATCCACCATATTTAAACAATATTTCTCTCTAGAATTCTTAAAAAACATTTATACTCTTGCAATGCAGTATTGCATCTATCTATCTATCGATCTATCTATCTATCTGTCTGTCCGTCCGTCCTCCATCCATCCATCCATCCATCCATCTATCTATCCATCCATCCATCCATCCATCCATCCATCTATCTATCTATCTATCTATCTATCTATCTATCTATCTATCTATCTATCTGTTGATCTATCTCATTCATCTGATGCAACTAGGACTTCTTTCTTTCCCTCTTTCTATGTCCATCCATGCACTGTATGTAGTAAGTGACCCTGGATATATTTCATTCTTTCACTACATCATGTAATCAGCAGTTTGTTAACTTACAGTAGACTTGTTAGAACTTACAATATTGAAGTAACAATATAAACTTTAACAAAAATGTGTATATATATATATATATATATATCTTTATATTATTATATTTGTTTCTACAGTAGTCATATGTCATGCAGCCTGGTATTTCTTGCTTTGCCCCCTCACACGGCCTGTAAAGTTTGAATTGTTGTCATTTATGCTTGCTGTGCTTCCTATTACACAATACAGCCGCATAAATTGAAGCTGTAAAAATAAATATAAAGGTATTCATGTTTGTATGGGAAGTTTTCAGTATCGCACGCATTGATATCTGTCATCGTTTGGTGGTGATTTTGCATATTCTGCGACCTATTGTAGTTGCTAAATGTACGTGCGTGGTGGTCAAAATCAGAATGTCGTTATGATCAGAGCGTGTGGCGGCCTCCAAAAATCTATTCTTAGTGGAAAAGAGAACTGCGAGAGGAAGTTTTCATGTGTGCAGACTGTTAACCACTTCACACACCCTGCACAGCTCCACACGCTCACACACAATGCACACACACGTCTGCCCACAGTTGTGGCATGTCACACACAGACAACAAGTCCCCATGTTACTGGCTATTCGCTGGATAGATTTTTGTCTGGGACAACTAATCAGAAAATATATTTTATCTGTGTGATACAAAGGCTATATTAAAGGCTACAAAAATTTATTAAAAAAAACGTTAGGACAAATAAAAAACAACAGAAAAGAAAGTAAAAATACTGTATGTGAATTCTCTGATTGTCATAATGTCATGCAGGGGAATCAAAAAGTATGTAAAACCCATAGAAGGTGATTATTGCACATGCAAACATCATGATCTTCGCTCACACAGTTCCTACAAAAATTGATGATAAATTTGAACATGTGACACATAAAATTGTCAAGGTGGATCCGAAAGCTGCTAGGGGTTCCTTGAGCAATGAGCAATTTGTACCTTTCAGGTCTTTTTAGGTGACATCAAATTTGGCTATCAGGGTGACATTCTTCCCAATGGCCAGCAATGTAAAATACCACTTTCCCAATGATTACCATGCTAAAATACTGTGAGCTGTGGATATAGTAATTATAGCAAATTGTTCCTGGAGATCTGAAAGTAATTTTTAGGGATTCTCCATGTAAAAATGGTACAGAAAAAAATCAAGGATGACACAACAAACACAAATAGCACAGAGAAGACCAAACCATATCTGAGGTTTATAAAATGTTCCACCAGCACACTCTCAAAAACATTTTTATTATTGGCACCAAATTTGGATAATCTGAATGTTATTGAATTAATTTTGGGTGATGGCAAAAATAAGGGGTGAACTTATCCTTATGAACGTTTTTAGATCAGAAATGCATGAGATGGAGACACGTGGCCCAAATTCTGCATGGGGCCTGATAAGCAATCAGAGAACTCATATACAGTATTTTACTTGCTTTTCTGTTGTTTTTTATTTGTCTCAATGTTTTTTTAATATATCCTTTATAGCCTTTAATATAGCCTTTGTATCACACAGATAAAATATATCTAAAAATGAAAATGAAAATGCAGATAGCACATGGAAAAAATAAGTTCACCCCTTATATTTGCCATCACCTAAAATGAATTCAATAAGATTCAGGCGATCCAAATTAGGTGACAATAAAAAAAAAATGTTTTGGGGAGTGTGCTGGTGGAACCTTATATAAGCCTCTGATATGGTTTGGTCTTCTCTTTGCTATTTATGTTAGTTGTGTCATCATAGCCAGATTAGACATCTCTCAGAATAAAAGTTGTGGATGTCTGTGACTTGGCCAAAGATCACCAGGTTATTAGAACCCAATCATTCCACTGTAGAGAAAAAAAGCTACAAGTGGATTTCAAATGACTGCTAATTTCTACACCAATGGCAAGTGCAGCCCAAAATCTGAGGAAATCGAAAGTTTATAGTTACCAGCACAGGAAGTGAGAGGAAGCCTTCTAATAGGCACTGTACAACTGTTCATGGAAATTCCTCCCAACTTTATAGAAATTTCCTCCTATTTGCTTTTGCATCTCCAGGACAGAAAATGTCCTCATTGGGGCACAGCCAGCACATCTGTCATATCCCTTCCCTACTCTTTTCAAAGCAAAACACCAAAAACAAAAAGTTTGGGCCTTCTTTACCTGAATGAAGAATTCACAGCAGCTTTGTTGTGTTGCTTTAGTTTAATGCCCTGACGCACCTCCAATGTTTTACTTCAGTTCATTGGTAAGCACTTTCTTCTTTTCTTCTGCAGCAAAAAAACACTTTTTCAAGGTCTGATATCAGGCAGTACATGGAACCTAGACTGGTAATTTAGTGATAATGGGAAGGAGAATTCATCTGATCCTATGTGTTTCTTCTCAGGTGCCCATGTGTCCTACTGATAACAAAAGCGGACCTCTGGACTGCCCACATGCTACAATGGATGAAGATGGGGGTCCTACAGAAAGACAATCTGATGTGACAATCAGTACTTCGGTTGTTCCTCGTCCATGTGGCTCTCCATCTTCGCCCTCTGAGCCTAACACAGATGAAAAGAGGCCAACAGATGGACTACCTGCCCACGTGCCTGTCATCAGCTTGGGACATAGCCGGGTGGCACTGAGGCCAGAGCTTACTACTTTACGTCCCGTTCCTCCCCTAATGCTGACACTTCCAGGGATACGGACACCAATATTTCCTCCACAGTTCCATGCTCATCCATATCTATCCAGGTAATTTGTGCACCTAGAAGACTTTAAACCTACCTATGATGTATGTGAGTCATTCAGTAAAGCAGTAGTTGCCTTTGGCCATGGCATTCCAAGGACAATCATTGGGTATCATGAAAATTGTAGATGTGATTATCGGCTTTCAAATTATTAATGTGTAAATAGTCCATACCATGATTTGCACCCATAGGCACTTTTGACATCCACATTTTCCCCACTGCTAAGGTTACTTTACCCAGAGTAAGCTGCCACAGTGGGTCCCCAGGGCTCATGAAACAATATGGCAAACTCACCTCCCAAATTGTTCCTTCCAGCCATGACAAGTCTGGCCTTCCCTCTTATCATTCCCTATCTACCTATGTGCTTAGGTTAATAATTTATTCAGATCACTGGCTTTTGCTCCCAACATTTTTAGATGCTGCAGTAGTGTGATCTAAACTGTGCGGGTACATCCATAATTGTACAGTTGTAAAAAAATGATATTTTATTAATACACGGCTGTATCCATTGGTGCCCCCTTATATCTGTCTGCAGTTCAGCATTTTAGCTCCAGCCACTTGGCCTAAAGTAAACTGTCCTGGCCTATATGTTGCCTATACGTCCAGAATACTTACCCAGGCCAGCTTCATGAAATACAAAACTTAGACTTACATTTCCATCTGAACCTGGGAAATCGAGGTAGAGATGGTCATCCCAAAGTTTCTTTGATACTATTCAGCGTGTATTCAGACTGTTCCAAACACCCCCATAGGTGTGGTAAGCTTGGCAAAATTGGCCACAATTGTGCAGGAGATTTTGTATGGTCTTCCTGTGGCCCAGAGCTGCAGGAAATTGAATTTGATGGATATCAGTCACTTCTCAGTTGTGTTAATTTGATTTGCATCCTTCTAAAATCTCCCTGGTTTTATTCAACTGACTGTTAAGGGCTTCATCCAACGGGTGGTTAAACAAGCCAGTTTCTGGTGTTTCATCACATTGAAGATGTAATGGGCTCACCAAGATTTCATTATCATTGAAACAAATTGGTTGAAAAGTCATTATTTTGCAGACATTTAGAAGGCAGTGTGATTGTGTTACAGATTTAAAGAGATGCTAACATACAACATGCAGGGTCTCATGGGTGGTAGGGTGCGCAACCTTTTCCATAGACGTGTAAACAAGGCATAAGTCTTGTAATGAAATAAATTGCAGCCTCAGCATTCTTTTACACATGCATATGCATTAGAAAGTCTCAATAAGAACAATTTCGAGACAATGCCTGTCACTGGACTTCTGGAAAAAGTCAATGACTCAAGCAGGAAATGAGGTTTCTGGGGACGTCCCGTAATCAGTGGTGTACAGAACAATTGTACTGCTGCCATGGTTGTAAGGAGGCAACATTTGCATTTTTGGACAATTTTAGAAAATCATAGCTGATGAAACATTTTTTTTTTTGGTAAGACAGCAATGTCTACTATAGGACATGGCAGCAAATAAAACATTGATTGTGTTGTATGCATCCCAACACACATCTGCATTGTGCTGCAATATAATAAAATATAACACACTGTGGTGCACAGATGCATCGTCCTGCACTGAAAAACATTGTATATAAGTGTGTTAACACTCCTATTAATTTTTATGCATTTGTATGTTGCAGAACTCTGAAAAATGACAAGAATTGGACCTAAAAAAAAGAAGCATAGCAGTGCCATGTTTTGTAGCACTGTACATAATACAATTTAAACCAGTGGTGAACACTTTAAACAATTTTCAGGTATCAGGGAACCCCTGCTAGTTATTCATTGAGAAAAATACTGTTTGCATTGTTTGCCAGTGGTCAGAATGGCACCTTGACAGAGAGCTACAAAGATCCTTGGTTTCATACAAGTAACTCTCCCAAGTTGTGTTGGCCCAGGAGCTTTACAGACATATGGGAAGATAAATAATGGAGTAAGCCAATAAGGGAGATAAATCGTCCATACCTTAAGTAACCCCTTGCAGCTTCTAAAGGAACCCTAGAATTCAATGGCTGACATAGACAATGGGTAACGATACATTAACAGCTCACATAGGAATGTCCAGCAATACAAATAATACATATAAAAATAGCATCCAACAACATAAAGAAGCATTAAAGCAAATACAAAAAACAATAGCAGGAGGGTCCTGCTCTTATGAGTTTACAATCTGGAAATATAACGTAATGCACTTTACTAGTTCCTAAATGCGGGCGCTGTATTACTTTCATTTTTCAGGAGTAAGAGTAGTACATAAATACCTATGGATTTTTCCAGACCTGGAATCCAATGCCTGTGTACTAAAGTGAATGCAAAACAATCTTATATTTTTTTAATAAACCATTCATCTCATCATTTCCTAATAAATGCACATATACAAAGGTAGATGTGTTTAAAGTACAGCTAGTATGACAGCCATGACATTCCCCAAATATTGTCCAGTGTAGAATCTTCCGTGTTCATGTATTTCCAATGGCAGTGATGGATTATCCACCAGAGAATGTTTGGTGAATGTCAGATTCACTGTTTTAAAAATGGACTTGTTTTTTTGGAATTGTTTGTTTGATTGGAAATGTTGGAAAACAATGTGGCCACTGCTATACAATTTTCTGTGTACGATCTTTCCTGTGAACAATCTTTCCAACAAGATAATTCCAAGAGAAGTGACAATCTTGACCATCAAAAAAGTCAATTAAATGTCAAAGTCCACAGGCTGTGTAAACCAGAAAAATTACTTTTATTTGTTCATGCATTTAAAACAAAAATTCTTGTTTTTTTGCCTCTACACATATTTGGATAATTGAAGTAAATATATTCACACTTCTTGCCTAAATATTCTTTTAGTATGGTGGCTCAATCTTCTGGTCTTTGCAGTGCTGGGTCCCAGGTTTGAATCTCGGCCAGGAAACTATCTGCGTGGTGTTTGCAGGTTCTCGTCTTTGCGTGGGTTTCCTCCCACATTCAAAAAACATGCAGTTAGGTTAATTGGCATCATCCCAAAATTGACCTTGGACTGTATTAGAGACATATGACTATGGTAGGGACATTAGATTGTGAGCCCCTTTGAGGGACAGCTAGTGACATTACTATGGACTTTGTACAGCGCTGCCTAATATGTTGGCGCTATATAAATACTGTGTAATAATATTAATAATAATATAATTTATTTAATTAGTCTTAAGTCTTTTTCTATGGAAAGGTGAATGTAAACAAAACACTTATCTCAGTGCTTGAGTGATATCATTTTCCTAATAATTGCTGATTGTTGGCAAAATACATGAACCAGTTAGCTGAAAAAAGATGGTCCCAAGTATAGGGAATGTACCAGCATCATGATGTATAGTGATGGGCAAAATATAAAGATGTATTATTGCAAACAATTGTGAAAATGCAACTCATCTTTTCAAGTGAATCGCAAAGCTTCCAATCACGATGCTATCATTGCAATTGCTAAGGATCAGGGGGACCGGAGGTGACATATCCGAAGTGATTTTTTAAATCACATAGCTTTTCTAAAATTTGAAGTTATAAGGGTCTATTTATAAATGTTTTCACCCATGTGTTCACAATCGACCTTTAGGACAGGTTCCTCTGTTCCCCCCAATTTTGATGATAATACTGTATTCACAGGTTTTGCATTTAACACAAAGGAGTCTATATACAAATTTGTGAATCTGACATTCACTGAAACATTCCCTGATAAATTATTAATTACTGCAACTGAAACACATAGATCTGGAATATTCTCAACCAGGGAATGTATCAATGAAGATCAAAATTACCCGTTTTATAACTAGACCTCAGAAAGTTGGCAAGTAGCTTTACAAATTAATTTTAATCATTTAAATTTAACTTCAATTAAAAAAAGTGATTTCAAAAAAATTTAATTTAAAAAAATTGTATTATTTAATAAAACATTTTTTGTACTTATCTGACTTTGGGCATTCCAAACTTTGGTCTTTTCAAGAGCTACAATAGGTTAGGAATTTTTAGCATTTGTTGATTTCCAGGTCCCCTATTACACATTGGGCCAGTGAATGACCACAGAAAGTCAGGGGGACCCGGAATTCAGCAGGCCTGGAAGTTTGTCAGATGCTGAACATTCTTCACCAGGCACAGCTCAGTCACAGGTGACGGAGGGGTAAGCAGTAAACCTCAGCTTTTGCATGGACTTTTCTTTGGGCTTTTCAAATTTTCATTATGAGGTGTCACTTTGAGATGAAAGAATGACATCCAAAAAAGAACGCTCATCTGACATAAAAGGGAAGAGAAATATGACAGCTGCACAATATTTCCAATGATTTTTATATAAAAGGAATTACCAACTTATCTTAGTTGTTTCTTCAACACAACATCTTTGAGTAACTTAAAATGTAAGTAAAGTAAAAAAAATGATCATTTTGTTGTATGTTCTGCTACTTCTCTTCTATTCTTTGTAGGGAATTGCATATACTTGACTCTGGTTACAATCCATATTCCATTCAGAATGCTTTTATTTGAATGATCCAGCAAACCTTGAATGGATCTGGTCCAGGATTGAAAACATTTGCTAACAAATAGCAAATTACTTTTAGGAAATCCATTCCAGGTGTGCTGGATCACCCAGCTTCACTGATGAAAGTGTATCCTCTCCAGCCTGGGAGAGCTTTCATAAATCAAGCCCAATGCAAGAAATCATGGGATGGTTTCCTATATGAAGAAAGCTGACATTGTAGCCACTTTGCTGCCCTCTAACATTCAACAAGACTTTGTGAAAACCACCAGCAGCCTCTGCACAAATTGTAAAACTTGGTTTAGATTTTGAAGGCCATCTAGGCCATACCCTGGAGTGCCATGGCTGCTGGGGGAGCATTTAAACCCCTGCCAATGGCTGCATAATTTCCAACTGGCTTCTTTGCCCTGCCTGACTTGCCTGGGCATCATCTGCCTCATACAGCTTCCTTCTGCTCTCTACTGTCCTTTGTACACATGGAAGGAGCCTGAGCCCCCCAGACCGGCAGTCGCCAACCGGTGGTCCGCGGCTCAGGGCCAAGGACCACGTCTTACGTATGGATTCTAGGCCCAGGGCAGGTTGTGTCTCTGGGCTCAGACCTGTAATGGGAGAGTGGTCCGGTTATGGCATCATGACATCACTCTAGGGGAAGTTTTTTCACCTATGAGTGACACTTGGCTCCCCGCGCATGCGTGGTCTGGAGTCCGTGCATTTAGTGGTCTGTAGGTCTAAAAAGGTGACCACTGGTCCAGACAATCTGAAGAGGTTTGTTCTGGACTCGCTCCAGCTTGTAATTCTGTTCACTCACCTCCTATCAGAATTCTCCTGGTTAGCACACAAACCTATTGACCGTGTGAGCTGCTTGTTCCTATCCCAGTCCAAGCTGTAATGTACAGGGACTGCAAGAGCTTGGTACTAAGTTAGATTTAAGTACTGACACTGCCTGCATAAAAATACGTACAATGATATATTAATGAATACAAAGCTGCTTTATTTTGTGTCTTGTATATCTACCTGGAGTTCAGATTTAAACACACAGATAAAAGCAGTGAATCATTTCTCAATCACATTTTATTGCAGTTTGTTTAAATATAGTAATCATCAGAAGTCAAGGCCAATCAACTGTACGGGATGGGAACAGAGGGAAGATTACAATGAAGTGCTTATCACTCTTCTGTACTGGAAAAACAAAAATAGAAATTCTTTGGCAGGTAGAACAGCTCCCTTATATGAGTTTTACATTTAGCTGTTGCCTAGAATTCTGATTTCTTTGTTGTATCACTTGAAAAGTAAACCCACCGATGGTCAACATAATGTTCGGGAGACCATGTGATTACCCTGTCAGTGGCATTAAAAAGGAAAACATTAACATTTAATGTTACAAGTTATAAATTATAAATAGATGATAATTTTTTTCTGTTTTTTCAGCCCTTATCTTTGTGCCTCGAGTCTGATCCCTCTCTTTTCTGGGAGATTTAAGAGGAGGAACCATACTGACGTCATTGAGCCACCATTCATAGGTAAGCTACAAGAATAATGGCAAGTTCTTATGAGTTCTAATTTTTATTACATTTTTAACAAAACATTACAACTTCACTAGCATGTTTTAATCATTTAGAATACAATTCTTGAGTTGTCGCGTAACAAATTTTAGTGTCCAAGCACATATGTCAAAGTACTCAGCATAGATTTCTGGAAACATGCCATAAAACAAGGAAAAAATAATATAATATTAAAATAACATTAAAAGAAAATCAAAGAACCAAAACTGTAACTGGAGGCCCGAAGTATGTTGTGGATGTTCATTAAACCAAGCACATTTGAAAGCAAAGTTGAATATAATAATAAACATCAGTAAAAAGTCTGAACACCCTACAGAGAGATCTCACTATTGATCAACCAAGTGGATTATTTAAACCGGTCATAGATAAGTGACCTTTCACGCTGATCAATGGCCCCTTATATGTATTTATGCCAG
The DNA here is from genome assembly GCF_032062135.1 of Pyxicephalus adspersus. Lineage (NCBI taxonomy): Eukaryota > Metazoa > Chordata > Amphibia > Anura > Pyxicephalidae > Pyxicephalus > Pyxicephalus adspersus. Next base: position 11,949,163 of record NC_092859.1, read on the forward strand.
ACCCGAAAGAAGCCAGTGATATGACGATCATCCGCTCTTTCTGCTTCAAATAATTCCTTGTCAAAGATAATTTTTTACATAATAAGTACTGCTTGCATGGACGGTGCCACTGTATTAACCCATTCCTTCAATATCACCCTCCTTACCGCCTTTGTAGTTCTCTTCATTGGCTTCCATTTCACCCGAGAATCAAATTCAAGCTCCTGTTCTTTGCCTTCAAATTCCTCCACAGTTCTTGTCCCACTTACCTTTCTGACTTGATAGAAAAATAGAAAAATACTCCCCAATTACCTACTAATGACTTCCTCACTCATAACCTCCTCACACACAAGACTTCTCTAGAGCTGCCCCGACTCTCTGGAATGGTCTATTCGGCTTGCTCCTACTTTCTGCTCATTTAGGAGAGCCCTTAAAAAGATTCATCCTTTTTAACTTGCCTACCTGTCTTCTTATGTCTCTTAAACCATCACTACTTACACACCACTCTATATCCCTCCTCCCCCACCTCCTAGATTGTAAGCTCTTCAGGGCAGGGTCCTCTCCTTCTCATGTGTAACTGTCTGTATCTGTCTGTCATTTGCAATCACTATTTAATGTACAGCACTGCGTTATATGTTGGGGCTGTATAAATCCTTTTTATTAATAATATTATTATTAATAATATTAATAATAATTGCAAACCATTATCTGAAGCTCCATACACACAATGTCTATTCTAACGGATCCATGAACAATGTTGGGAGACCACTTTACAAATTAAAGAATGATGTCAGAGAATGTTTTACATCAAGGTTTCTAACATTTGCTGAATATGTACTCTGAATCTCTGTGGGATCATACTATCCTTCATAACTGGAAGGCCTTGTGATAATGGAATTCCTATCAACGCCTGGGACTCCTATGGAGGGTGTATTGGCAGGTGCTCTGGGTGTCAAGCCTTAACAAATCTGCACATGCGTTAGAATGCTTTATTATGAGGTCCATGCATCCACACATAATGCTAGGCTGCTATGTAATTGTTTCTCAGCAATGAAAGGACATACTTGGTAACCAGGAACCCACAGCTTGGGGCCAGGAGATGCGGGCTTCCTATACACCTAGAATATGCTAAAGATCCTAGCTGCTCTCCAAGTTCTGCAAATGTGAAGCCTGGGCAATCATGGTTAGCATAATTCATGTATTTACAGAGATATTGTGGTTATGTTGGTGATCATAATTTTCTATAAGTAGCTAACAAAAGTGTGAAATATAAATAAATTTGGCCCAAACTATTCGACTAATAAAATAGTGAAGGGCCCACATTGGTTAGCAGCCTGTGTTTGGCTAGACCCATAGCTGGTTGTTTTCTGTATTCTGGAATTGGATTCCTCTCCTCGGTCTCAGTGGCACACTGCACCTGACATGGAATCGGAGCGCTAAGTTTATTGGCGGTTGCCTGGAGGAAGATGTGGTCTTGTGGGTTTTACAGATTCTGTTATCTATCAATCTTGTCTTCCGCTGAGTAATGTGTGATGTGTAACATATAAAAGTAGAAAGGCTTGGGAGATGTGGGAAAGACCAAAGGAGGAACATTTAGTGTCATTTCTGAATTTAGTGACAAATGAGAATAATGAGTGGCACAAACGTGGATAATAGTGCCAATGGGCATTGTACATTGTCAGACACAAAATACATGTAGCCACAGTTCATTAAAAGCATTTTAATATCAATCATCTCTAATCCACGGTACAGCAGAACTGGGAGAGGGATGGTCAGCATGAAGAGCCAATCAGCTGTGTTGCATTGCACATGAGCTTGCAATTAACTGACAGATAGGGATGAGCGAGAATACCTCTTGCATTCTTGTGATGATTTCCATGGAAAACCATTGGAAATCACTATAGGAGGATTATCGCGGCAAGCCCTCATTCCAACCTGTAGTGCCTGGGGATCTCTCATTAAAAGGAGGATTCTCATGGCTCCATTCATAAATGCAGCCGCGATACTCCTCCTCTCAGAACAATGTTCCTCCTCTATTGCCGTCCTGTAGTATGTGTTCCTGAATAGAGTTTCTCTATCCAGGAACACAACTCCTGTGTTCTTGGATAGAAAAACTCTATCCAAGCACACATACAACTAGTAAAGGGCTGCAAGAGCAATCAGTCAGCTGTCAGCTCTGCTCCCCTGATTGGTTTTGAAGGTCCCAAAAATTGGGTCTCGCCGGACGAATTTACAAAGCCTACGCCTACATGTTTGGTAAGTAAGAACGGCCTAATTCGCCATGTGAGCGAATTTAAAAAATTTGCTCGCTCATCCCTACCGACAGAAGGGGAGCAGAAGAATGGTGAGGTGAACAGGTTGTATTGCCTTAATGCATTAGAGAAAATTGAGGTCACCAACCCTGCATTGCTTTCTAGCAGAGTTGTGTAAATTACAAGATTTGGCAGATAAAACAGTTCCTATCTATGTCTGTTTGCTTTTAATTCAGCTTTAAAGCTAGACTCCAGGCTTAAATATACATTAAAACCAGGCTCCAAAACCTAATATAGCACTGGATACAAATGTAAAATGTTTCTCCATGTTGACCGTTGTCATCAAAACAGAATGGACCTGATTTAATAAAGCTCTCCAAGACTGGGGGGGATACACTTTCATCAGTGAAGTTGGATCCAGCAAATCTAGAATGGATCTGGTCCAGGGTTCAAAACACTTGCTAGCCGATCCAGGATTGCTGGATCACCCAGCTTCACTGATAAAAGTGTATCTACTTCAGCCTTGGCGAAGCTTTAATAAATCAGTTTTTTGAGTTGGCACCACATCAAGAATAAATGACACTTATTGACCTGGCCATGTGGACCTATTACATGGCCCTATTAGAAACTCATTCATCCTCTATTTTTTTAAAGTGTTGTCTTTAATATGAACGAACTGCCCATTTACCTTTTCCCTTCCAATTTGCAGTAAGGCAGCCCCAGAAAGTCGCCCGCCGGGTCTTCACAAACAGCCGGGAACGCTGGAGGCAACAGAACGTCAATGGGGCCTTTGCAGAATTACGGAAGCTGATCCCCACACACCCTCCAGATAAAAAGCTAAGCAAGAACGAGATCCTTCGCCTGGCCATGCGATACATCACCTTCCTGGTTACTCTGCTAAGTGATCAGCACAACCAAACCTCCAAAAACACCTCCACCAAGATGAAATTCCCACACACAGTCTGCGATCTTTCACAGAAAGGTCAAGATAATCTCAGCCCTGAGGACAACCTGCAAGAAAAGCAGAAAGCCAAGGAGTTCCATGGAATTGTGTCCCCATTGTCTGGCAGCTGCGGGGACAGCATAGACACTGAAGAGGAAGAAGGGGACAGAGAAAGTGTTTCATCTTCAAGAAGCGCGCCAATGACAATAATCACTCCCGAGGTGGGAGAAGGTCGGTGAGGGTTGGGGAATGAAGGAGATTGGGACAAGAGAAACCTTCATCTCCTTCATAACTTTTCATGATGGACATGTTTCTCAATGGTTTTCAAAATTGAATTTCTTTTTTTTTTTGTTTCATAATTAGATAGTAGAAGTTTTTTTTTATTTCTAAAGCTGAGGGAGTTACAAATATGGCTCCCACCATTTCTTTATTGCTGCAGATTGACATATTTCTGTCCTTCGGCCATGCAGGGCCACGACTGCACTTTACTGCCAGGCTCCATAGCTACTTTTTCTTTCTTTGCTCCCCTGCACCTTCCTATATGTGACAGAATTGGGTTCTTAGAAGACCAATTGCCAAGCACCAACAAAGTCACTTAGAGGGAAGTGTATGGCTAATATGCTTACCATATCTAGAGGCGCCAGGTATGTTACTTTGCTTCTATAGACATATAGAATGTAAGAGAAGAGAAGATAATGTGCCGGGGCGGGCATTATTTTAAACCATGCTTTGGCTGGTTGAAAGCAGACTAGGCAGTGATAGGAATATGAAGGAGTGTCCAGAGTTTTCCTTTTTGAATTAGATGTACACTGTACTAGGGTTACAGTGCTGAAAGTGCAGTCTTGTAATCATGGACAAGTAGGGTTCCAGTAGAGCCCCGGCCTGCTTTTGGACTAACGGTAATAGGCTTAATTTTCATTTATGATGATTTTTATTGCTGTGTGGCCTGTTTTCAGCAACAAAAGCCAATAGGATCTAAAAACAAGTTGCATAGCTAAAGTTAATGATCATTACTGTTAATAATAAAAGCATTTTAGATTTGTTAAAGCCCATCTAAACTGAGGCACTAAAATGTAATATATTGCTATGCACCAGTCCTTAGATGTGGTGGCTGCATTAGTTGTCTTTTACAAGTTTTTTTCTATATTTTTATTCAGTGATCTGGCACTTCTTCTCCTTCATTTTCCTTTTTGTCACACTTTGCATCTATAGACAGAGCCATGGTTGTCACACGGACTGGACTTTAGGTATGCCAGTGTTTGTTCATCTTTATTTCATGGGGGGGGTTAGTAGTTTACACAATAATAAAAAAGTTTGTGTTTTATTTTAAACATGCAAGCGGACAGTAAATTATTGAGAGGATCAACAGGTATTTTACTTGGTTAAAATGTGCTCATCCTCAGAAATGAAAACCAATACAACTGCTATATCTAAGGACATATAAGCTGAAATGTAATACAGTTTTGTATTGGCTTTGATTGAGTCCAATATATTGCAAAGCTTGTTCTTATGTCACAGGTGGTAATATTTCAACTACAACACCCAGCATATTATGCCAGGCTCTGGCTGCCCTTTTAATGCCATAGCTGGATCTTTATTAAGGCCTCTGTGACGGACCTATATTTCATACAATGTGGAAATGCAGATCACCTGAATGTTCTCAAAAGCATCTGAAACTGATGTCCAAGTACACAGACCATGTAGCATATGTGTATATTACAAATCTGACATTGCAATGTATAGCGTTTCCTTGACCTTTTGAAGGAACCCTTCTCCTTCTATAATCACTATATCCACAGCTCACAGTACATTAGCGTGGTTGTCAGTGGGAACAATGCCTCTTACATTGCTGGCCAGTAGGAAGAATATCACCCTTACAGATAGCCAGAAAAAATCATTGGTGTCACCTAAACTGACCTAAGAGTCATAAATTGCTCAAGGAACCCCCAGCAAGCTTCAGAGGAACTGTAGGGTTCCACAAAACTCTGGTTGAGAAACACTGATGTAAAGGGTATTTCCTGGAAAAGTGAAATACCTGGTCCGTTCATTGTAATTAGTAATACGGAGTTTAATGCTTTCTCAGGACAAGGATTAGTAATTACTATACATATCTAATCCTCAGTTCCACCTGTAATACAATGAACCTGGATTTCTAATTAATGCCCAAATCCAGAGCAGAGCAGTAGGGTGTTGAGAGCTGCTATTTATCCCCCTTTATATTGTGGACATTTTTCTTTGGGAAATCTTTCTAAAGATGACAGAATCAGAAACACATCAAAGATTCAGAACTTTTGTCAATGTTTTCATTGCAATCTGTGTCCTCCCGTCCCAGTGACAATGGCTCCCTCCATTCCTTGTCCTGTTGTCACAAGGATCCAGAAATAAAGGTAATCTCTCCAAGCATGTGGCAAAGATAGATAAAAACCTGACCCAAATTTTGACTTTTCCCATTTGTATCCAAAGCATAAAAAATGTTGTCAGGACACCCTGCTTCAGCTTATGCCCCAGTCCCATCATAATGCACTGCAGACACACTGCTCCAGATTCCCACAATGACTAGCCACGAGTCCATATGTCCAAGCTTTTGTCAATGCCAAGAGAAAACCATCAATATTCTTTTTCTTTACATATTTGTTTTTCAGTTTATCATGGTCAGGGCAAAAATTACAATTTCAAACAATATTTTTTTTTATACATAATGAAACACAGTTATGAAGACAGCTGGGGATGGTGCTTTGGCGCTAGTTCCACTTTAATGTGGTGTAACACGTGTATGGTTAATTATTCATTTCATGTTTTATGTTCTTTTTTATGTATTATATCTGATTTGGTTAATTTTGTAACACTGGACTTCATTGTAAATTATGGCTGCTTGTATTTTCCTATTTGTGCCTATTCAGTTGGGTTGTGAGTCCGGTTTTTGGATAACCTTTGACTGTCCTGGAAGGAATTTATATGCTTACTGTGTCCTTACTGTATTATTATTCTGAATGAATTGCTGCACTAGAGGTCACAGGAATAAAAACTACCAATGGCATTCTGTGGCTATATTACTGTATTATTTCTCATAATAATAATATCAGCAAACAACAGACATTTATACTCTGCACAGAATATGGAGGACAATGCTGTGGTGTCAACAACAAAAGTTCCTTGATACTAAAACAAAAGCTACACTGGTGGTACTTTTTAATTCTTCACATTTTTAAGCGGATATATTTATGAAGGCGAGAGAAAGCAAGTTTCTAATATTACTTTTGGCAATGCATGCCATGACACTGACTAGCAGCAATGACATTGAATATAGAGCAATAGTAAACAATATAATATAAATTTTAGCGTGAATCTTGGTAGAATCTTTAGATACTACATGGTGCTGTTGGCTAGGGATAAGCAAAACTAAGAGTTTTAATTTCCCTGAAATTGGGAAAGCTCTATGATTTTATCCTGGATCTGCTCTTGTGTCAAAAAAATGACCCTTCATAAGCCTCACTATTTAAGTTTTTTTTTCACAGCAAGATAATAAAATATTGAAGTGCTGTCTATGGTTATCATACGTTGTTGCACACATTGGCCCAATTTTATTAAAGTTCTCCAAAAATCCAGCTAACCTGAAATGGATCTGGTCCAGAACTGAAAACATTTCCTAACAAATAGCAAATGACTTTTAGAAAATCCATTCCAGGTTTGCTTTATTACACAGGTTTACTGATGAAAGTGTATCCTCCCCAGCCTTGGGGAGATTTAATAAATCAGGCTCATTGTATAGGCTTTGTATGTTCGGTAGTAATTTACTGGTGACAATCACGTAGTTTAAATTTAAAAAAAATTGGAACTGTATTAAATTTGTGTGCACCAAAATTCATTTTACATTTTAGTGTATTAAAAAAAAATGTGTTTGATAAACAGCAACCCAATATTTGCATGACATGAAAGATCCCCGGATTTATTCTGCATGGCATATTCTTTCTGAAAATATAAAAGGTTTTGCAGGATTTAAGTAATCTTCAGGCTTAATGAGTGCATTTAACATGTGAACAAAATAAAGGTTTCAGCAGTGAAGGGACCATTGTTGTAAATGTTGGAGTCTGCTGCTAAGTTTGCAAAAGAAGGGTGCACAAGGCAACCATTGGATTCCTGGCTTATTATTAAATAGATACAACATTAAATATTAATTAAATAGATACAACAAAACTTTTTTCAATTGTATTTTTCACAGACCAAAGGAAGCAAACTATTACACACCATACGCTTTGACTATTTGCACAGGTTTGCTGCAAATGGATCTCATTGCTCTTTGCACCGTTTTATTTACAAAGAAACGCTGATACTTTTACAACAAGATAAAAAAAATAGTGAACACGTTGTTGGTGTGTAAGTTGTACATCAGTTTGCAGAAGTTTGTGGTTTAGACGTTTATATTGCACAAGAAGGGAAGAGAGTTACGTGTGCTCAGCAATCATACAGTGACAGGAAGGCATTAATCACAGCCTGGAGAAGGGAAATAAAGAGCATAACTCTATTTATTCCATGAAAATAAAGCGAAGCTCGTTTTTTTTTGTTGATAGATATTTGTATCCACCAATATGATTGCAAAGTTACCTTCAGATTATAAACTATGGGCACTATATTGTACATTGGAAGTAAAGAATTGTTTTGGGTTTCTTTTGCAGTAAATGTCAAGATTATGCAAAAACTGTAGGGTAAGTGTTCTCATGTTTTTCTAATTTTTTATCATGAGGGAACCTTTGAAATAACCTTCAGGTCTCAGGGAACCCCTGACAATGTTTATGATATGCCCAATTCATGGTACATTTTCTAGTGGTCAATGGAAGGATCCGTCTTTATATTGGTGGCCAGTGATAAAAAATCCAACTTTACAGATACCCAATTGGATCTTTGGTGTTAGTGGTAACTGACCGTAGAGTCACCAACTGCTCATTGTTTAAGGAACCCCCAGCAACCTCTGGAGGAACCCTGGTTGGGAATCACTGCTGCAGAGTGTGGCCATATTCCGGAATTCTTAGACAAAACAGTGCTGACAAGGCCGTTCCTTCCATGATGGAAATGTTGTCTAGTGCTTTCTAAGGCAGGCATAAAACAATTTTTTTACCCTAGTTTACAACTACACAGCTACTGGAAAATAGAACAAGGATAAAAAATCTGTAAAGTTGTATTGGGTCATGTCAATTATTATGGTTAATGTTAATGGTTATAGAACGCCAGGGTTTGCTGCCCAGGTCACCTGTGAGAGATGTAGATCAGTGTGTAAAGCTATTGTTCGGCAAATAAAAATTACTAATTACTACAAATTAGTAATAAATAATAGTAAAAATATAGCAGCCTTTAAAAAGGAATTCTTTATGGTTCTGTGATGCCGGTGTTATAGCTGCATCCTGTATTAAAATATTCATATAGCCAGGTAGGTGTCCCCATTGCAAGATTTCCCCTCGTCCCCTGTTATGGGGATAACATGTTGGATTTCCCATTTTGCCAGGACATATGGGATAAATCTAACTATATAAGACACGGAGCAATACAATTTTTTTTACCCTTTCTTCACTCTATGCTAAATATTAATTTAAAAAGTATTTTAGTATTTATTTAGAAAAAAAAGCCATAACAAATACATAAAATCTTACATTTATATGGCTGGACCCGAATCATTATCAGTTCCTTTTCAATATTCCTGAAATGGCAGATTAGAAAATGAATCAGCTTAATGAAGGGACAAGCTACCCAAAACCCGCGATAGAAAAAAAATTATAACTTTTTCGTGTAGTTTCAGCTGCTCTGCTTGATAAAAGAGTCCCCGGTGACAGACAACATAACACCAGCACGGTATGGAGAACTGCGGTTTCTATGACAACAGCTGGAAACCTGGCCACCATTTTGTGCCTGGAAGCAACTAGGTCTGAGCTGGAAGAGGGTCATCTCTGAGGAGAATGAGGCGTGAAGAGAAAGGTGTGAGCAAATTATAGCTGAATGAGAGATTTTATCCCTTCGAAGAGAGAACAAAGAAACGGATATGGATATATAAATATAACTGCGTTTTAATCTATTAATCTTAATGGCCTCATCATATCACACATTAATTTTATACAAAATAATTCTGGTCCAAATTTTACATTATATTGGACAAAATTTTCCACAAGGACGGAGACCAATCCACCAAAAAACCTGTGGTAAATGTCTCCAGCCACATAGCGATGGTCACCTATAATTTTAGAGACCTGACGTCTTGGGGGGAGCTGTGATGGGTGCAATTGTAGCTGCCATATTCTTGATGGATTTAGAAAGTAAGCTAATGGTAAAGTGAACCCAAACTCCAAAGGTAACATTTGCCATCCCATGGGGAACATCTAGAAATATAAATGGTAGAACCTTAAAAAAATAGTTTTTGTTCTTGGATTCTTCCTTAAAATAAGTTAGTGTACTATTTGTTCCTATTTTATATTGGCTGCCCCTGTCTGCTTGTCCCAGGAAATACAGAGTGAGATTTGGTTCTCCTGTTCTCCTTGCTGGAGAGGAAGCTGGTCCTGGAGACTTACAATGCAAGGAACTTCATACTTCTGCAAAACTGTGCTTGCTTCAGTGTTCCTTCTGCTCCTCCTTGTTCATTAGCCCATCAATCTTTCAGAGGGCAGTTTTTACATGAGGATTCAATGTTTTGCCTAGACCAAGATGACCCCTACATAAAGGCTTTTACAGAAGTAGTCCTATCTCATGAAGATGTGCTTGGACACTCCTGTCTCTGGTCTTCCAGCAGCCTCTTAAGTATTTAAACCCCAGTACTCCCTTTGGAGATATGCTGGGGTACTTTCCATACTTGTTTTGCTAAATGTGGATTTGTTTTGGATCCCTGTCCTTATCTAGATCCATTTGCTTCCTGGTCAGTCCTGTCCATATAATTGTTCAATCCACATGATTGTTCTCACAAGGAGCTAAACACAACAGTTGGCTATGGCCATACTATTAGACATCCTGTACAATGCTTGTTACCAAACTGTGGGCCTAAAGCTCACTTGTAGAGCTTCACTCTCCAGTGTCCTCCTTGCAAATAGGTACAAAAACAGGTTGGCCAAACTGCTATATGCCCTCACCACTGTGGGACTACAAAGAGCATGTGTCCAGGGACAATTTTAGGATAGGTCAAACTACCTTCCTCCACATTTCCCATGGTCCAAATTGACGAAATGTCAAGGGTGCAGGAGGCTAGGATGCTGTGCATTTGGAACCCCACTTTTCATTGCCCAGGGTTGTGTTTGGTCTTGGACCAAACCCTAACTCTGACCACTAAATTTGCATGCTTGAAGAATATATCCCACCACCTCTGCCACTTTTGGGTACTACTGTAATTGTATTATAGCAGCACATTTTTTAGAATAGAAGACCTTTTTGCATATAATTGCCTGTCTATTGCAATATCCCAAGAGGCTGGAATGTATCTCTTTCTGCTCTTCCTTTGAAGAACCTGTTGTGAATTGCGCTGTTTCCTTGTTTCTGTCGTTATGTCCTATATTCATCATATACCATGCTTGTCATTACAATATTTTTGTACAAACCAGTTATACTTTTTTGTCCAGGAAACAGGGGGCTTGGTTTACAGCTAATGAAGGGCCTAGTAGGTGTGGATTGGTATTGGTAGCTCTCATTGTTCCAGCCATCAGGTCTCCCCCAATTGTCTGCTAGTTGCCTGCTTGCCCACGCGTCCTCACACTTTTCATTCAAACTAGTTGGAGTTTATTGCTGTAGTTTATCCATCAATGAGAATGAATGTGTCATTAAAATGACCACAGAAAGGACTATAAGCTGCAGCTAGCCGGAATAATCATCAGGCAGCAACCAATGGGAGTGGGCAACAGAGACCCAGTGGCTCTTACTCAAGTGACTACATATAAGTGAATATACTATTTATATAAATATTAAAATAGGAATATAGAAAGAAAAATTGTAGTTTTGAGGAGAAAAAATCCCGGTACATCTCCTCAATTCTTAGTGTAGCCAGACCCTTCTCACTCTTGTCACTTCCCAATTGGCTACAAATTGTGATAGGTTTCTCTGTGTCATTGCACAGTAAAATACTTTACCTGATGCAAAATTACTACCAGCAAGCCGAGTCCACCTCTGTGCAAATCAAAGGATTAAAGCTGGCTGTGGAATCGGATCTCTGGTTCATTTGGAGTATGAGAAAAATACCGCCATTGACTATAACAGTACAGACCAGGTTTTGTATTTTGCATGCAGTTCCACATGCATAAAGCACAAACTTTGCAGGTGTGAACAATTCCTTGAAGCCCTTAAAGTTTATTTTCCTAAAAAGGAGCCACACCTTGAAATTAAAAGGTGAACTCTTGAGTCAAGCTGCCTGTCCCCTGCAAGCATGCTGCAAAGAAGAATCCTTGTTATGTGTGTGGAATGGTCTGTCTGCTGAGGTCCAACATGCCACCTGCTGAGTCAAATCGGTCAAATATAGGTCTGCAATCAACAAATTATTGTTGTCAATTGTTGGCCTCTAGCTCTGACTTACCAGGGGGCATAATGGACCTCAGCAGACAGACCATTCCACACACATAACAAGAATCCCTCTCTACAGCATGCTTGCAGGAGACAGGCTTTTCCTCTCAGGCTATGGCTTTTGAAAGAAAACTAACTGTACGAGTTTGATTGTCTTTGATTTTCTACACTAATATCATGACGAATAGTAAATTAAAATAACTGTATGGGGATTATGTGAACATAGTATTTATTCAATTTTTGTTTTTTGATATATGCTTTTATTTATATATTCTTTATATATGTGGAGACAAACTATTCATGATATGGATTGATTAAACACATAAATTCATTTGAAAGAAGATAAAAATGTACAATTTGTGTCACATATTCTAACAAAAAGAGATCTTTAGTGTCTTGTGAAAAGGTAAAGATATTTAAATTAGATTTACAAGAATTACATCGGATAGACCTTTTAGCTAAAATATGGAAATGTTTCCTTTCTATAAAAACTAAGACATCTTTGTAATAAACACAGAACTAGCTGTCATGTTGACCCCTGCGTCTTTTTATTGATGCCCATTCTAATGTCATAATTTATATATAGCGCAACATTTGTGAATTGTATAGAAAAGAAATAAGAGATGGAAGAAGACGCAGTGTGTATTTTTAAAAACTGGCATCTGTTTAGACATAGTTTTTTTTTGCCCAACTTCTCTACAAATTTTGCTTGTGTAGACACCTTGCAGATAGAAAGGGACCCATAGGATGCCTTTTTTGAATCCTTGTATGCAAACAGCCTTTTGCTTCCAAGCAACTACATCAGGAAAATAAAAAAAATGGCACACAGTAATAATCTCTGCATTCTCATAGGACAGCAAGAAAAAATAAAAATGTGAAAGGTTATATCTGCAAACTTGCTTAATATACCAGAATGAAGATGCCAAAGTGCTTATGCTTATACGTAAGGCACCATTCACTCAGGGGTTGGCTGTGCCTATCTGTTGTATAATGGTCTAGTTTAGGGGTGTTAATCTCAAATACACAGTGGGACAAAATGAAAAATTTGACAAAGTTGCTGGCCAACCTTGATATATATTGAAAAATTATGTACAATTGAGGAAGGTCCCTAATGAATGTCAACAAAGGAGGGGGGGCTTATGGGTCCAGAATGACGCGCCAGCAGAACATTTTAGGATTTGTTGTCTATCGGCGGGCCAGCTCTAGTAGACATTTGTTTTTTGTGGGCCAAGTGGATTTACAGTGCGGGCCTGAGTTTGACACCACTGGTCTAGCTCTCCATTTTTGATTTTTGTTCCCATCATCCTATACATATCCCATACATTTCTACTTATGTATTTTGTGTGTTCACCAACAAACTGAGACATATCCAAGTTTACTTCCAGGAAATGATTTTATTTCACATACACATAATAATAGCCATCCAATGGGAAAGCACAAGGGAAGGGTTGAATACTGGGCAAGGGTGGGCTGACGCGATTTGGGTACGAGGGAGATTAAAAAACGTATAAAAAAAATAAAACCGATAATATTTCAAGCGGGGATAAAATACACAGAGAATAGGGAAAGGGAAGGGGATTGAGAGAATATGATTAACAGGGGAAAAATGTGGTGAAATGAAAGAGTAGATAAGAAAGGGTAAGGTTTAGATAATAAGGGGGGTAGGATTAGATAACAAGTGTTGAGAAGAGTGAAAGCAAGTTTTAGAAAACTGAGCGAAGAGGATGAGAGTAAAAATGGGGAATAGTTTACATGGTTTTAGAAAAGTCAGAAAGAGAGATGATGAGGCCAGCAGGCGAATGTAAGTGAGGTTATATTAGGTGGTAAAATTAGTGAAGAGGTTGAGGAATAAGATAGTAGGAATAATTGTACAGAAGAGGGCGCTATACTGACAACAAGCATTCCATTTACACATTCTGTAGAGAGCGGTGGAGCGTACACAGTGGTAATATGTTTAGAATGAAGGGAGAGGTAAAAGGACGGTAAAAGGGTTGGAGGTGGGTCCAATACCAAATGAGGGAAAGAGGGGGGATTTCTGTTCTGGATATGCAATGGTATGATATATTTTTATATATATATATTTATATAATATATATATATAGAAAATGCTGCCTTTCTTAAGAGCTACAAGAACATTGTACCTTCATAAGGGAACAGAAAGCTGTTGCTGGCCTTGAGTCCGCTGTGTTACTCTTTATCCACAAAGGTGAAAGGAAATACTAATATCTGTTATCCAATATTACCTAATTAATCCTTGTTCAAGCCAAGCTTTAAAATAAAATACGTTTTTTGAGAAATCATTTGCATTTTACATTTAAAAAACGTAAAACATACTGGCCGGTCAGAGGTGAAATTACAAAAGCTTGCTGCTACCAGATTATTAAAATTCAGATCTATTCACCATCAATTTAGGAATGTCAGTTTGCATTAGTGATCAAAAAATGTGATATTAAAAATAAATGGCCATTGCCTCCATTCTAATAGAACTAATAACATATAATTTATGTAAAATTATAACATAAAAACGTTGGAGAATTTTAAATTTTAACTAGTTTATACTTGACAATATGAGGTACTCCTATATAAACCTAGATTCTAACTCTAGGATTAACCTAATTTTTTCAATTTCCTTCTGTTTGGGTTTAGAAGTAGATTTAGATACCATGATGCTAAGCTCAAAATTTCAAATTGTTTGATAAAAAAAAAACATATTGCTTATTTTTAAAAAGAAGCGTTTAAGAAAAGAAAGTGACCAGTCAATTTAGCAGTATCCCAGCTCCTCCGAACATCTCCACTACAATATTATAGAAAGGCACTATGCAGGCTGGTATAAAATTCCATCATAACACCCTCTGGCTGGGGGAATACAGGGACAGCTTCCAGTTAGGGTGAATCCTTTTCAGCAGAGTTTATCCCTGTTTTTTTTAATTCCAAAAAAAGTAAGCATGTAAGGCACTCCCTATCTGACATGGATATATATTTTAAATTCCAGTTACCTGTAGATTTTAATGGAAGAGTAAAACAGTAATGTTTTATTAAAAAAGCCCACTGAACAGCTTTCTGCATCCCTTAACACCCCACCCTACACACACACCCTAAAAATTCCTATATAATTGGGCAAACTAAAAGAAAAAAGTGCATAATGCTTTAACGTTGGTTTTCTTTTTAAACATGGTCTTTAAATAAAAGCAAAGCATCTACGGGATAAAGAGGTTTTCTTTCCTTTTTTTTTTCTTAAAAAATATTCAGTCCCAAAATCTTACATCCACTCATTAAATATAGATGTTAACCAGCAGCATATAGTTAAAAATTCCAGCAGTTCTCAAAATAAATCACATAAAAAGATCTTTTGACAAACTAGAATAGGACTGTCATAATTTTTTTTGTTTCCTAGCTACAAGAATTTAACATTTGGCAAAAACAGCTAGGTCTTATTTTGACTGTAGAGCCTTAAAATGTCACTGTAACCTTTTACAGATGCTTGTTTTACCTTGTCGTTTTTCCAGAACATTTCCAGATATAACATAGGATTAACAAGCGCTAAAATATTTAATAAACTGTTTTTTTTTACAAATATAATAAATGCATCAAATATTGTTACCTTTATGATGGAGTTAACGTTTATTAAAAAATAATCAAAAATAACTTTTTTTTTTGCTGCTAAATGCTTCTAATTTTGCCACAATTTTATGGTCAGAATTACCTATCGTTTGTGGCGTTTTACATCCTTACTTTTTTAAACTTCTGACCTTTTTCTACAGGACTGATTCCTCCCCGTCCCCAACAATCACATAGATGATAACATTTTCAATAAATTTGTTATTCTGCTGCAGATTTATTAATCATTTCATGCTTTGTTCTTTTTTTTTATACAGAGAACTTAAAAATAGTGCAAAGGGTAAAACAAATGCTAAACACAGAAATAATAATAACAAGATGTCAAATCTTTAGTGCAAGAAAAAAAATCTAAAAATGTTATTGTCTGAAGGCAGACAGTTTTCCCAATTTTGTTTTAGAGTCCACTGGGAAATGAAAGGACTTTCAGAAAACAAAAAGAAAAAAAAGGTTTTTCTTTTTTTAAAAAAAAATGCTTTTAAATAGAAACTTTTTTTAAAACAAAAAAAGTTCTAAACTATTTGAAGTCATTGCACTTATTTGCTTGAAGTTGTATCATTGTCCCTTGCCATTAAGCCCATAAAGACCATATAAATTGTGTTATTAGCGTTTTTTTAGAACATGGAAGATGCTAACAAAATTCCTATTTTTTTTATAAGAAACTGACATAATGGGCAAAAGAAAAAAAAACAGAATTTTTTTGTGGATTTACTTTTTTGAATTAAACCATTTATATCTTCCCACCCAAATTATTTAGAATCAGTGGCAACAGACTAATTAGGTTTGTAAGGGTGACAACACATACTGCCCACTTGTCACCACATAGTGACTGGGCACAGCCAAATACATCTCCTCACTCTTGGATGTATCAGCGTGTCACCCTGAAGCTGGAGGAACAGACGACGTGTCCTAAACTCTCTCGCAAGTTTTTTTTTATCACCCTACAGAAGGAGGTACAGACACGCTGACCCTAGGTGAATATGAAAAGGTGAGGATGGGGGTATGACAAGACAAAAAAAAAAGCAGAGATGAGAGGTAAGGGGAGAAAAGGGCATGGTATTTTCCCTTCACTACCAGAGGGTGTTAAACAGTGCAGTTCTGCCCTCTTTTTTTTTTTTTTCTTTTTTTTTTTTGCGTACGCATTGTGATGAGGGTCATAGTGTTCCATGCTTGCTCTAGGGAAGACTTTCCGAAGTCAAGTGTGTATATGGAGGGTGGGTGTCACAAATCTTTGTTCCGTCTGCTCATAGATTTGCAGCTTGGTGGTGATATCAAAGGAACCAGGACTGTAAAAGACAAAAAGAGATAATCATTAAAATTTTAATTTTGTAAAAAAAGTAGTGTTTAATATATATATATTTTAAAATAAAGTACAAAGCATTTTTGATCAGCAGAGGATAAAGCAAAGCATGCAAACTCCAGAATGTTTAATCTGTAAAAGGATTATATGAGCTGTGACTTTATGGTTAGCACTTTAAACCACTGATGGAAGCGGAGAAATTTTTGCTTTTTAACCTAAAAAATTTTGACCATTTGGAATATAATAGGAATATATATATAGACAAAGTGGTCGTACATATAAATGGTGGGAATCCAACTCCCATCATGGAATATATGGTACAAATTTCCTATTATAAACCATATCCTGATGGTAGACTACAAGCTCGGCATTAACAAATCAGAGCAGTAGGTGGTGGTATTTACTAAATAAATCGCCATTAGCAGCCATGCGGACCATTACAATACAATCTGCTGCCTGGTGGGAGATCATAGGATATTTAGTAGTATTTAGTCAAATTCAACTGGACTTCTTCTTGTCATGTTGGAAACGGTTTGCAGCCTTCCAAGCTGCTTTACCTTTTCTAATGAACACAATGGTTTACAATGACAAGTCCGGTAGAACGTGATTCACTATTACCAGATATACAATGACCTGGATAAATGAGAACTTTCACAGTATATTTACTATGGATTATAATGTCAATACAGTCACAGTATTGCTACAATAATTTGTTGTAGCTGGTTAGAGAAAACCTGTCAGGACAGAAAAATAGAAAATGCCAATCATGACGTGTATAGAGATGCATGCTTGGGGTCTATTATCTGGAATTACATTGTGTAACATTCATACAAAAAAAACAAGAAACATTGATGTTATTCCTGGCTTTCTAGAAACTCACAGGTTGCTATAGGTTATTTTACAGGTTACAACATGCAGTGCTATATAATAAATTACTTATAAATGGGATGAAGATAGACATATCTGGGTTCCTTATCCAAATTACCCTAATATGACCTCTGAATATTCAGAACTCAGACCTCTTTATTTATGAGTAAGTACACACGTACCAACCTTTTAAAAGTACAAGTTTAAGCTCTAAACAAAGAATAATTTAAAGTGGAACTAAAGTTCAAATTGACATCAGGCAGGTCCTTATTACCGAGAGACAGGCAATGTCCCTTTTGGAAAAGGTGTCCTTACCTGCCTGATCACCCGATCATGCACGCGAGAGTTACGTCATCCCGGCCTGACCAAACAAGATGGCCGAAAATTGGGACGTAGAAGAAAAGAAGGGAAAAGATGACAGCACCTGTGACAGTATGGGGACAGGTGAGTATCCCCAGGGCTTTAATTCTATTTTTTAAGGCCACAATGATTTTTGTAAGTCCTGGGGAAACACTACTGACAAACTACAACCACTGCTCAACGGACAATAAAGCCAGAGCATTCAGGCTCTTTTAGCAGTTGTGAGATTAGGTATTTGAAGCGCCCAAACAAAACAGAAGGTAATGATGCTGCACAACAAAATATCCTTGTCTTATTAAAAGACTAAACACCTGTTTTGTACTACACTATTATTATTGTCCTGTATGATTGTTTGTAACTATCTTTTCAACAAAATCAACAAATATTTGGTAACAAAAAAAAGACAAAACACCAACTGGAAGCCAATGGTATCAGCAGGCGGAACTAGACTAGATTATGGTGTCATTATAAAAAGGGATCGTAAAGCGTAATGATATTTCCTATTTATTGCCAATGTCTAAATCTAAATAAAAATCAAAGCACATATTTTTGTAGACACATGGAGGTATTTTCACTTCTCACACACAGAACCCAGTATTGTATAGAGATGGGGGGGCTTGATAATTAAAACAGATTTGTATTGGTTTTAAGCTCCGCTTGTGGTTGAGGTGAGAATATGAACTTGTGTTTTTTAGACAAGATGGTCATAGTTCATTTAAGGCCATCGAAATGACCTTGTTTTCTTTACAGAACAGGTCGGTATTTATTATATGTCACAATCCAAAATCATGCAGTTAGGGTAATTGGCTTCCCCCAAAAAATTGACCTCAGACTGTGTTAATGACATATGACTATGGTGGGGACATTAGATTGTGAGCCCCTTTGAGGGACAGATAGTGACATGATATATGGACTTTGTACAGGGTTGTGTAATATGTTGGCACTATATAAATACTGTGTAATAATAGTAATAATAATATTTACATTTTGGTTGTCCTACTTGTCACATAACAAATGCTATAGCTTATTTTATGTTGCATAAATGAAGCAAATGTCCATTTTACCCAGCTGAGGTAAGTTGAGATTTATTCACAAAGTTATTTTTTTTACAGTGAAAGTTTGGCAAGCTATTATGTGTGTTTATTTGTATAGGAACTACACTGACTGGCTGTTGGCCATTGATATAGGATCACAGCTGTCTAGTGATGTCCCAGGGCCCTGGTGCACACTTAGAAATATACACTAAGGAATAACAATTATTTAATTGTGTCTCCTGTTAGAGAGAAGAGTTTTTTCTAGGACCATCTGTAATTAAAATAATTAGTAATTTTAATAATAAATGCTAAATAAAAACCCCTTAATTCTTTCCTATCCTGCAAAGAAAAACTTTGTTTAAGGTGAATGAATGTTATCGATTGTACATCTAGCACAACAGGTGTCCTTTTAATCAATATTCACCAACATGTGCGTTCTACTCAACCAACTGAAGATACAAAAACAAATGAATTGCAATCTGTACAGGTATTTTTTACTTTTGGTTCACTTCAGGGGCAGTTTTATAGGATATGAAGTCAACTGGAAGTAAAAATTGGCCAGTGTGTACCCAGCCCTAGGGGCTTATGTTCAGAGTTGGCTACTTCATGGCTCAGTCTGAAATCCTAATGGTTGGCAATTGAAAAACAAACATACGGGAGTTTAAAATGCACTACAACTAAATGAAGGCATGGCTTATCCAAAGGAGCTATGGCTCATTAAATGTGTTTAACTAGTATAGCTCAATCATAATGAGCATAGTAATGTCCACATTTGTTGCTGAGCCTCAATAAAAACAAGAACTAAAATCCAATGAATGAGAGTAACGGGCTGGAGAAAGGGCTGGATGCTGCTGGACATCCTCCCATCAAGAATAGAGGCGGCCTCTATCAAACTTTGCAGCAGCTTTTAATATACTCTGTGAGTAGGTCACAGCAATGAACAGACAATAAGCCTGATTTAATAAAGCTCTCCAAGGCTGGAGAGGATACACTTTCATCAGTGAAGCTGGGTGATCCAGCAAACCTGGAATGGATCTGGTGCAGGATTGAAAACATTTTCTAACAAATAGCAAACACTGATAAAAGTGTATCTTCTCCAGCCTTGGAGAGGCTGAATAAATCACATTGGGCTTGAATAAATCAGGCCCAATGTGAGATCTTTTTGATGCTTCAACATTCACCAGTTATCAATTCTAGCTGGAAACAAAACAAAATATAAAAAAAAATGGACAGCATTCTTATCAAAGAAAATCAAAATGTTATTCAGCATACAGATTAGTATATCTACACCTTAGTACATATTACTGTAACAACTAGCATAGCATAAACAAGATTCTGCTTTGAATTGATATGCTACAACCTCATATAACTCCCAGCAAATTTCTACATTTTTACTATTTGTCTCAAGGTTTGTTTTTAAAAGCTCAGTTCAAGAAAAAAATGTTTGGTTTTAAGAGGATGACGATTTAGTTGTAAAGTAATTTCATCGTCCAACTAATGGACAGTTTGTGAACTGAGCAGGGGAAGAAGCGAAGAAAAGATTCACCACTTTTTTTTAGATTGTCACAAAAGCTCATCACTGGCCACTTTCCATTGCAGTCTCACACTTTTTGTAGCTACAAGAAATATCCATTCTTGTACTATAGACTGACTTTGCACGAGTGTACAAATATCCTACAGCTATGCTTTACTTTAGGTTATCTTCCTTGTGCAATGGGCCTGATTTACTAATGCTCTCCAAGGCAGGAGGGGATACACTTTCATCAGTGAAGCTTAGTGATCCAGCAAACCTGGAATGGATTTCATCAAAGTCTTTTGCTATTTGCTAGCAAATGTTTTGAATCCTGGACTAGATCCATTCCAGGTTTGCTGGATCACCCAGCTTCACTGATGAAAGTGTATCCCCTCCAGCTATGGTGAGCTTTAATAAGTCAGGCCCAATGCCTACATATGGGTGTTTAATAAAAATGATTGGTAAAGCTTGTTGATGCTTATGTGGCTTTAATAAGTGTTTTTAACCTTTTTGGTATCAGAACACAGCTTGGGTTGCCTGTCTAGGCAGTAAAGGAATGCTTACAGGGACAAAGTTTATATCTACATGCTGGTTTTAAAGGATTTTCCATGGTGTCCCCATTGTTGTAGAAGTGACTTCATGTCTGGTTTTTAGTGAATTCACATAAGAAGAAGCCCAAAAACAACTCTGGGCTCTGTTTACTCCTAGAAAGAAAAGACAGCGCACCCAGAATATATACAAAACCTGCACTAAGGAAACGGGAAAGGCAGAACATCCAATGTATATCATTGTATTTCAGCATAATCCTTATGGATGATTTTTTAATTAAATCCCCTAAAAAACAAATGTATTCTTGCAGATGTCTTTAATATGACACTAGTGAGGGGAATGCTAGGAAATATATCTTCCCACAGTGCTGTGTGCGGCCGGGGTGAAACAGGGACAAAGCCAGAAAAAGAGAGGGGCCACAGCTGCATCTCTCAACACTGATGTAACCCTTTGGTTGTCAGATGCAGGGCCAGGTTTAAAGCATAAGCAATAAATGTGCAATAATACCTAGGGCTAAAATCTTATATTACCCAGCCGTGCCAGCACAGCTGCCACCAGCCATGGCCGCTCTCCTGTGGACAGAACAATGGACCACTGCTAAGCATTATAGCCGCACCTTTCTAATTGTGTGCCACTGGTGCCACAATGGTGCACAAGGGCAAAAGTTACTGCTCCTTCCTTCATCCTGTTGCAGTAGGGTCATGGAGAGGAGAAGTGAGGGGAGGCAGTTCTGCTCCGAAACAGGTAGGGCAAATACTGCTTAGATTGGCAAATAAATGATCACTATCATGTCCAACTGTCTCAGTAGCATATGGAGTATGTGTGGTCAATGGGGGTGTCTTGCTGGCTTGAGAAAGGCTATAGGTTCCAAGAATGTCTTGCTTGAAGCACAAAAATAGCCAAAAATAGCCCTTGTCAGTTGTTAGTAAGAGTAGAAATAATATCTACCATATGAGATCATACACTGCAAAATGAAATCCATACATAGCAGAAAGGTCACATTACCACATCTGCATGTCAGTTTGACATTTTATATACAATCACTGGGAAATTATTATCTACGCCTACAATGTGAGCAGTCCCACAACCTAAGTATCTAAAACTGTAATCTCTTTTTATGATTTCATATGTATCTATGTACTTATATGTTACATACAAATGCTTATAACGTTAAACATGGAGACGCTGGCTATGCTTGCCTGGTGTCACCCTTCTTTTCAACCTCTCCTAGAACTAATTCCTACTTCAGCTATGCAATTAAACACCCCGCTAATAACTAGATGTGAAGAGAATGCGTACATCAAAGTAAAGTACCCTGCCTTAAAAAACCACCCTGGCTAACCCTTCTGACCTAGATGTCTAGTAGTGGTTACTGTCAAGGCGCAGACAGAGGTGAAAAAGATTGTGGCTTGGAGGATGTATACATTGAGGCAGACCAAGGAAGTCCTACTTATGAAGCAGTTGGGTGGGAGATTTGAGAAGTTTGGGTTAAAGGGCTAGGTAGGATGGGTAAGTGTAATATGACTTAAATTATATGAGCCTGTTCACACTACAGTTTCCATGCAATGGGGCGCACTGTATCAAAGTAAAGCTAATGGCTCCTGAGATAAAAAGGTGCACATAGCTCACTATTCATCCCAATGATCACTGTGATAATATAGTGTAGTAATTATAACAGATGTTCCCTGAAGAACCGAAAATTATTTCAAGAGTTCCCCCATGTAAAAACGGCTGCTCTATAGTATTGTAGTTTATTTTCTGTGCTTTTACCAGCAATTTCTTTTGGTGAGCGATCATCTCATGAAACGAAAATAATCCCTTTACCCTGCTCTGGTCAGACAGATTTTGTGAATGCACAACATCTGGCTGAGGAGCCTGAACCCTCAATATGACAAGTAAGCCTGTCTGTATAATAGTAGTATAAAAGTAGATGTAAACCTGATCAGTAAAATATGGTATAACCTTTACCATGTAAGTGTCATTTTAAAATTCATTTTGAATATATTTGAGTTTTTAATAAAATAATGACAACCCTGCAAAGAAGGTCAGTATTTAGGCATTCCTGTTATAAGAGGACAACGTTCTGTCTCAGTATTGCTCCTGAGTTGTCATATTATCATGAAGGCTCATAAGTGCCTGCTTCAACAAACATTACATGGACATGAACACTGTTGTCACCTTCAGGAAACCAGCCCTGAAAAATGCTGTGCAGCCATTCCTGGAGAGCATGAAGACAGGAACTGGCTGCAAAGCAGATGCAGGGAGATTAGTAACTCTATGATGCAAAAAAGAAATAAAAAGATGAAAACAAGTTTTGATTTTGGAAGAGAAAACTGCTCTTGATTATAATGCAAAGTGCTTTGGCAAAGAACATTTTATTTAGATGGGGTTTATTAGTGAGGCTTAATGCAGGAAATGTTAGTAAATATTGTTGTTGGTTGTCGGCAGATGAAAACCATCTGTCAGGCTTTAACTAACCTATAAAATGTAAAATGTTTAGTGTGCTGGGTACTGTGACACAGAACCATCCATGCTTAAGCCTACTCTCTAAATCTGATTATATTTCAGAGGGACCCCATGATATCACTTCCAAAATGCTTTAAGAAATACAACTTTGCAACCGTTTTGCCAACCTTTCCTCTTAGAATCACTCTCATTTTCTTCTCTCTGCTAGCACAGGGAATCTTTTTCTGGAAATGTTTGACGTATTTTTTTATGTGGAGTTCTGCTTTTGTTTTTTTATATAGAGCATATATTGTATAGGGCAGCAAGATGGCTTTCTGGCCTTTGCAGCGCTGGGTCCCAGGTTTGAATCCCAGCCAGGACTCTATCTGCATGGAGTTTGCAGGTTCTCCCCGTGTTTGTGTGGGTTTCCTCTGGATACTCCAGTTTCTTCCCACATTCCAAAATTCCAAAAAATTCCATGCAGTTAGGTTATTTGGCCTCCCCCAACAAATTGATCTTGGACTGTAGTAATGACATATGACTACGGTAGAGATATTAGATTGTAAGTTCCTTTGAGGGACAACTAATGACAAGAATATGGACTTTGTAAAGCGCTGTGTAATATGTTGGCGCTACATAAATTCTGTATATTCAATAATTATACTGGAGCATGCAGGCTTCACAATATTATATAGTGTGTGTGTAGTATGTGTATGGTATGACAATGCAGCAATGACTTCTTCATTAGTACATAAACATCTCGACAGAATAGTGTCTGGTTGGTCAATGAATCTAATTCTATCTATTTTTCTCTTATACAAA
This sequence comes from Pyxicephalus adspersus, assembly GCF_032062135.1. NCBI lineage: Eukaryota > Metazoa > Chordata > Amphibia > Anura > Pyxicephalidae > Pyxicephalus > Pyxicephalus adspersus. Next base: position 11,973,359 of record NC_092859.1, read on the forward strand.
AACAAGAAACAAGAAAATTTGGCTATGAACATTGCATAAATTCTCCTTACAAATACCTCTACACATAACGTCCACTGTATTTTCAGTTTATAAGCAATGCACATAAAAAACGGCATATTATGGATCATTATTACAATGATATACATTACAAAAGATCTATGAGGACTAAATGAAGTACCACAGAATGGAATGTGTATTACAGATGAAGAGTAGCTGAATTACAGAAGAGACAGCTGAAAATAAGTACATAATATTCTTGAGTAGGATTTTGTCTTAGAGATTAAAGGCCATCTGTCACATTGAAATACGTTATTATCTGACCAGTTTGGTGCCTGGTTTCTAGGTTGTATTCTGTGCTAAAAAATACCTAATTTCAGAATGATGTCTTTGCCTTACATAGAGCCTGTGCTATTCTATTCTGGTTGGTGTCAATCCTAGGACTTAACACTTCAGCTGGATGAATTTCTCTAAATGGACACAGGCCATGTGTTTTCATGGTAAGAGGGAGCTCTGAAAAGGAACGTTTGCTTGGCCCTATAAAATACTTGAAAATTTCAGAACTTAGTAAATTTTAACATTTACCTGCCAAAGTTGATAAGAAAAAGTGTTAAAATTCCTTTGTAAAGTCTCTTTTTTCTTTCAGTGAACCCAATTACAGAGATTTTTCTTTAGTTCCTGTCTCTGTGATGCACATACAAAATACGGAGAAGGAGCACACTGTTGTCACTAGGATAGGAAGGCATGGCCTTCAATATAAAAAATGTTTAGAATTTCTTCCCTGCTACTAAAATAAGTTTTTGGCTGAGTACCATATTAGAAAATTTTCTATCATTTCCTTCCTTAATCTTTCCCATTAGTCAGCAACAAAAACCTTTCAGTCACTATAAATCTCCTCCATGCCTTTCAAAATAAAAGGTTTTCTGGAATTGGAATTTAATAGTAATGGAAGAAGTCAAAGATAAAATATTGTAAAATCTGTGCTGAAGTCACAGTCCTGCACCCTACTCTGGGAGATAATGCTGCTTAGTGTGGTGAAATAATGCAAAGCAATTGAGGATTTTAGGGCTATAGCAAAGCTTTGACCAATGCTTGCAGTAAACTTACCCTAAAGGTGTAAATGGCAGACAAATAATCTTCAAAATTTCCATGCACGGTTCAGTTACCCTGTTGCACCCTTTCTTTGAACTAACCTAACCCACCCTTCCCCTCCAAATACTTACCGAGTTGCAGCAGTTCTGCTGTTTGTTTTATCCAACCTAACAGTCGTGTTCTGGCTGTGCCTGAGCACAGCTGGCAAAAATATGCAGACGCGATTCTAAGGACTGTCATGATGGATGTAAACAATATCTAAACATTTGGCCTGGAATTTTTTTATTGTTTGTTTATATGTTGGGGACATTAGATTCTGAGCCCTTTTGAGGGACAGTTAGTGACATGACTGTGGACTCTCCATAATATTATACCATCGATAATTGTGAATCTGTGTAGGGGAGATGTGGGTTAGTTTAATTTAGGGGAAGAGAAGAACAGGATAACTGTACAGTTATCCTTTAAAGGATGTGCTCAACATCTTCTGCTATTAAATAGCCCTGAATATAAGGAAGGACAGTTTGCTAAATAGATAAAACCAATATCTGAAATCCATTAGACTAAATCCCCTGCTGTTTGTTTAAAGGGCTCAGTCATTATTTGTGGAATGAGCGAATATTGAGCTGTTTCTTTGTATGGCTCAGGTGTGGTTATCATTACAGAGGAAAGTAAATCTGTGGATCAGCCAGGGGGCGTTAAGAACTAACGAAGCCCCAGAGCCACTGGAGCTCCGGAACCGCCCCCTTGCAGTGGCTCCCCTATTTACCACGGCCGGTGTTAATACTTCCGCCACCGCGGTAAATAGGGAAAGCTCCCTGAAGGTAATGCAAACGGAGAAGTGGGATGTTCGAGGGGTGTTCCCTGGTGGTGGGTGGAGCCATTAGGGCAGGTCCGGCCTAGTGTGCTCCCGCCCACCCCATAAATGGCCTAGTGGTCATAAAGCTTTGCCGACCCCTGGTCTAAAGCTATGTGATGGTTCTAACCTCTCCCCACTTTACAAAAAAAATGTTGCTAATGTAGTCTGTGTTCATGTTGGACAGATTCTGCCTATACTTGTCCTCCTGACACAACCGGAAGGAACATCGCCCCCAATGCAGACACAGAAGATAAAACCTTTTTTTAAAACGGTTAAAGAGAAATAAAACAAAGCTTGGCTGGAGTTCCACTTTCACGTGCAGTTTATGTTACAGTTCTGGGAAGCTGATTGGAAAGGAATGGAAGGCCATAAATTAGGAGAAAGAACATAATATAAATGTGATGTTTTTTGTTTGTATTCTGTATATGGCATCTTATTCTGCTAAGCTGATGGGAGAGTGAAGGGAGCTACAAGAAGAGAGAGAATTGTTTGTGGACTGGTCATTGGTTGCTGTCTTCTCTCCACTTGTTTCTTGCAGCTCCCTCTCTCTTCCATGCAGCTTTTCAGAACACCGGTGCCATTCCAGCATAACCCTGCACAGCATAACCTCTAGAACTGTCATGGTTACATGCATACATGATGGAAGGATCATGATGAAAAGATGGAATAAAAAAAAAGGAACAAGAGGCCTTCCTTTGCTAGTCTTTTTCTTTGCAGCATCACATCTAGTGTTAGTTGATTTTCATGGCTACTCTGAAGTATCACATGCTATGGGGTGTTAGATTCCAAATTAGGCACAGCTGAGGTTAGTAAACTAGGCATTGCAGATAAGGGATATGGTATATTAATGGTGTATTAGGAATTAGGGGCTGTGTATTAGATATTAGGCTAGGTTGTGTTTAGTAAATAGTGAATTATAGGTTAGGGAATATCACTGACTTACTTGAGACTGCTGGGGGAGGTTCAGAAAGTTGCTGTCTCGTGATCCAATTGTGACAAACCTGTTGGACCCGGCGGGGGGAGGCGCTGAGAATGCTACACAACAACACAACACAGCAACACGATGTGACACAGCAACACCATGAAATGATGCAAAACAATGGAACGGCACAATAATAAAAAAAACGACACAATGACAAGATAAACAACACAGTAGCAACAAAAGCATGCAGCACAGCCACGAGACAATAAAAAAAAATGTCATGTTCAGGACAAATGATAATGCAATTACACGTTGTATGTAACACAAAATGACGGGTAAATTGTAACACATGCGCACACAATAACACATGGGGAAAAAGAGAGAGAAAGAGATAAGCAATCAGACACAAAACCAAATACATCACAACTCCCCCTACACAAACACACACAGATCTACACCTGAGACGTGTGTATACAGCTACAAGCGCTTCCCTGGTGTCTGACTACACAGGATACACAAACTGTATCCTTCAACTGTTACACAATACAACATGCCTGTACAGCGCTGCGTAATATGTTGCCGCTATATAAATCCTGTTTATTAATAATAATAATAATAATAATAATATTATAATAATGCCTAAATTATATTAGATTATGCTGTGCAAAGAGCAGTGATGATCAGTCACCTGCCGAACCCAATCAGAAACAACTTTATTAGTTTTGGAGGTCTGCAGTCTTCTTGCTGCTTCTGATTGGCCGCTGTAAGTTACTGAACAATGATGCTTTTTGCACATCATGTAATTGTGTGTGTCCCATTGTATTGTTGCAATAAACTTTGAATACAATTATTCTACACCATAGTGAACACTCTGTGTGCTGTTTCTCCACTAAAAAGTGTTTTACCGTAAACTAGTGTATGACTTTATGACACACTGCTTTTTTGTTACTACTTTGATGATAAGGACTTGCTTGCAACATTCAACAAATGTCTGCCTATAATAGTATATTTTATATGAAATTGATTTGGGCTTTGCAAGAGCTCCCCCTGCTGCTGGGTACTGCAACCTAACGATGATTGATCCTAACACAACAGCTCCACCTGCTGTTAGTTACTGGAAACTAAAGGGGAGAGCTTCTTATACAGCAGTGCCTCTGACGCTGGCTACTGCAGACCAAAAATAATTGCCCCTGACAACAGCTCACCCTGCTGATGGATATTAGAAACTGAAGGAGGTTGCTTTTGATACAACAACCTCCACTGCTGCTGGATAATAGAAACTAAAAGTGATTGCATCTAAAACAACAGCTCCCCCTGAAATTATTAACTATTTCTGCCTGATGCAAAAACTCCTGTACTGTTAGATACTGGAAATACAAACTATTGCTCCCTGATGCAACAGCTCCCCCTGTTGATTGCTCCTAAATCTGAATGTGATTGCCTATAGATACAACATCCCCCTCTACTGTTAGCTACTGGAAGTTTAAGGCTATTGCTCTTGATAATACAGGCTGATCCTGATACTGGCTTCTGGAACCTGAAGATAATTACCTCTGGTTACACTTATGGTGAGAGATAGCATCAAATCTTCCCCTGCTCCTTTTCACACAAGTGGTTTATTAAAGGGAAACTATAGTGTATTTTCTGAGAGTACATATTGATCTAAGTGTAAGATTTTGGTGGCTTAACCTACTTCTCCACACCCTAATTATTGCAATATTTTAATTATATTTAAATTTCTCCAATGGTGATCTGAATATCAGGAAATGTTATAACATTTCTTCTTAATGGCTGCTGAGAAAAGCCAAGCTGTTAGCCCATTGGTTTTAGTCTATTTTGACTTGAACCATAGATTGGCCCTGTCATAGAGGAGCAGTAAGGCACAATCACTGTGCAGTTACTAAGCAGGTAGCAGACCTGGCTTATATAACAAAATGTTATATTTTAAACATTGCAAAATGCTATAGTTTCCCTTTATAACTATTGTAAAGTGTTGCATTCAACAGCCCCCTTATGTCAATATGGAACTGGCGATGTTGCTGAATTATGTAAAGTTGTGTAATATAGTGTGTGCTACCAGCAAGAAACTCCCAACACAGATCACTCTATGGCTAAATGGAGCTATGCAAAGCAAATAAAAAACAACACTTTAAATCTGATATGGGCCCTTTAATCAGAATCTATTAAAATGGTATGTACTGTGGGTCTGAATGTAAAATTATCCTGTTTCTAGGTGGAACACTAATCCTGTTATTAGATTGTCAGCTCTTCTAAGATCATGAAAATAGGCATTTATAGAGTAGCATCCATTTTTTCTAAAATCATGTAATCCTGGATTTTTAACAGATTTAGCCAATAACATTGCTTAGTCGCTTTTTGATTCATTTGGGTGTTTGTAGACTTTCTGTAGGGATAAAAGTGTGTGGTGAGATTTAAATATATGCTGTTTAATTGTTGGTATTGATAGGAGGTTGAAATATGGAAATAAAAGCTACCTTCATGCTCCAAAACCTATTTTGGGGTAAAAATACTGGATCTGCATTTTTAGTTTCTTATCCGCAGTTCTTGGTTCTGCACTCCATCTATTGTGTTGGGGTGCCAGATTCTTTCCATGGTCAGTAATTTGTCCCACGTATTTCACAAGCTGAGGATTATCAGGGTTACTTTTTCAAGCATTGTAGATGAGCTAAGTACCAAATAGTAGGTAACTTTAAGTTCGGTGTTGCATTGAAATTTCTAATTTTGGATCTCGAGGGGTCCCTAAATTACTTGTGCCTCCAAGCCTTATGGAGGAAAGGCCCCACATTCCAGTTAAATTTTGACGTGTTCTAACCATTACTCACTAAAAATAGACATGTCTCATGATGTAAAGGCAACACCAAGACTTGGTTGCCACTTTTGTTAGTCCAGAACCTTCTCCAGAATGCCCATTAAGGCCATACAGTAGATGCGTGTCTACTGCCTAGGCGTGTCTACTGAGAAGGTGTCTAAGGCATTCATGCCTGGCCTATCGTACTAGGAGGTTTGAGAAGGTATCAAATACTAAAGCTTGTCTTCAAAGTTGGAAGCCACCATTTGCATACCAGGTCTTGAGGACTCTTGGGGATCTCCAGAGAAGGGCTACATCCATGCTATTAATTAGGTGGCATTCACTTTTTTATACTTGCCACTTTTAAACCTTTTTTCTAGACATGAAAAAATTACTTACCTCACCGTTTCCAGCGTGCTCACCAGAGAGGGTGATGACACTAGACCTTCTTGTGGGATTCTAGGAATGTTGGATATCAAACTCCTGCACAATGCTGAAGTTTGCCTATGGGCTCCTCAACTTTTCCAGAACCCTGTGGTAAGGCCTATTGATGTCACCAGAGCCTACAAGAAATGTCTGGAATCTATGATGTAGGGTAAGAATACTTTTTCCTTTCTTTAATTTTTTTTAATTTTTTTGACTTTAACCTAAGTTGCATGGGGTGTTGTTATGCAAGATCCACTTAATTCATTACTCGAAGGAAAACAATTAGCCTTGGCTATGTTTTTCTATACACATATGTTGGAAAGATAAACTTGATGTAAATAGTTTTGTCACTATGTGGTATAGGAGGTCTATTAATAAAGCAATGACTCTGACAATCAGCACACATTGTCTTGTGGAGAAATATTCGCTGCCATTGAAAACACATTGACGTAGAAGATTCTTAACCAGAATATGTGTGCCTAATATTAGATTCATTATTTTATAAATAAACCTCCATGGTGTTGTACCAATGTTTCTATAGATAGTTTAGAATTTAATGTGTACAAAGGGGCAACCATATTTGCTTATTATATAGTTAAGCTCTGCTTCCTGCTTAGAACTACCTCACAGTGGTGGTGCGTTACTGCTCCATCTCATCAAAGCAAGCCTGGTGACACCTTTACTTCCTGGTTCAGATCTTTGCAGCTTCCTGTTTAACCCCTTTAGAGGAAGACTGTGTGGTTTGGTGGAAGGATTTGCCTCCTAGGAATGATATTAATAACACCTGTTGGGCTGGTGGCCCTGGGTGTAGATACTTCACTATTTTGTCATTGATCAGACATTGGCATCTGCTGGATGTGATACAGCCATCTTGATCTGACTTGTGATCACAGATTGCAATTGTTCCTTGCTTTTCTGACACGTCATGTGATGGAATGCCAAGAGCAGCAAAGAAAGCTGATGCTGAACATTTTCCTTGTTAATTTAATTAAGCCCACAAAAATCTCTGTCCTTACTAGAGATGCCTGGATTCAGGTCATTCCATGAAGCTCAACAATCCCCTTGAGGTTAAGCAGGTGTTTACCTTGCCATCTATTCAGTTGGCTTGGTAAAAATCGGCATGGAGTTGGCTGTAAAAGTAGCAGCCCTTCCATACGCTGGTGGTTGTCAGAAGCAGTTCATGACATGAACCACCAGCGATAGGAATGCTGCCTTCTCTTTACCTTTAAGGTGTAACTAAAGTCCCACTTTTAAAGATCTACGATCAGGTAGGTGCATTAAGGCACAGGTAAAGTCTCTCTTTTAATAATTGTTCTTACCTGCCTGACTGGCGCCCAGCTGAGAAATTTTGCTGTGCATGCCAAAAATCAAATGAACTCCCACGCGACTGCCTGGGAGTTACATCATCCAGGCAAGATGGCCGAAGATTGCATCCAGGAAGATAAGGTGGCACCCTGCGATGAACTGGGGATAAGTAGGTAATATGGGTTTAGTTCCCATTTAATATTCGCTTCCCAGTTGATATTTACAGTTGACAAGGTGAACATAAGGTTGAAGAAGGTTTCACCTTACAATCACTTGTCCACTCAAATTTCTGCATCAGTGAGGCAAAAGTTTGAGTCAAATCCACCACAGAATGGAACTTGAACCCCATCGCTTTACTTACTACGAAAGCACTAGTTGGCAGTGTTTGTCACCCAAGCAAACATTTCCAAGTCCTTTCTTGCACCTCTCTATCTCCAACCTATCTCCTGGACAATGAATTAGCACAGTACAGTGATTGAGTAGGTGACACAGGAAGCTGTAAAGGTGAGAAAGAAAACGGCGGTGTCATACAGCTGGCTACCCAATGTGGCGGAGAATTACAAGAGTGTGAAATAAAAAATCCTATAGCAGGCAATACCATTTCACATATTGATTTTTCAACTGAATAGTTTGCTTTTTGCCTACAAAATCCTTAACACCTTTAAATTAATTAAATAGACAGAGAAAGGGACCGTAATTAATTTTTCTTTGTGATTGGGGAATTTGGGGTAGTTAATTTCACTTACAGGGTGATGCTGGTGTTGCCAGTCCTCCTTCTGGGACAATGTTGCTGGTGACAGGTTTTGTGTCTGTCAGGGGAAGGGGGACAGGCCTGGCCACGGGTGCGGGGGGTGGCAGCAAAAAGGAACCCGACATTTTCCCCTGGGCCCCGCTGCTGGGCTGCGGACAACATAAATAACAAAAGGAGAGTAAACGGAGCTCGGAACAGCCCCTCGCCCGCACAGTCCCTAGCCCTTCCCTATGCCCAAAAACTGCGGGAAGCCGTGGGAATTGTCAAGGAACAAAAATGAGTGTGAAAATTAAAAATATGTAAAAAAAAAAAGCCACGTGGAGACTTATTAGTATTTTTTCTAACAAATAAATCTAAAATTAGCAACACGTGAACACATTTTGATTTCTAGATGAAGGAAAAATCTGCATTTTACAATTCACAGTCTTTGTCTTTACAGAAAGGTGTGTGAAAATGTTAGGATGCTTAAGAAAAAAAAAATCATAATCTCTAAAGTAAAACAATAAAAAGATGTCATGTATTTTTTAAATGTTTTTGTACACATGTATGACAAAATGGAAGCAAGTAAAATAAATAAATAAAATGATATGAAGAAGCAGCACAGTTTTGGTTTTAGTTGATGCATATGCAGAAGAGCTGACAATCTAATCATTTAGGAAATGCTACTTTTATTTTCCTTTTGAAATGTATAACCTAAATCATAGGTAATCAATATTTTGCACTGTACACAAACCTGAATGCAGCACATAAATACAGATCTCAAAGTAAATACAGCACCAACACAGATGTATAGAAAACAAATTACCATAATGAACTATGAAAAATAGATAGAATGTTATGTCTACTACAGGTCCTTTTGTTTAGGTGATTAGAATGTCTGCCTACGCCTTAATAAAGTTTGTTAAAAAAACAAAAATAAATGTCAAGGTCTAACTGTAGATGTAAAATACTAGGAATCAACAGATAAACTTAAAATATTAACCAGTTATTTTGGAAATAAGTTTTTTTTTTTTGGACTGCACAGACTTTATGTTTAGGTCTGATTACACCCTATGATGGTGAGAAGCGCACGTCGGATTATGAGGTGGGATCTATGTCACACATGCAGTATATAATGGTCAGCCTGACACGGGGCCCGCCCCCGAGGTCCTCTTCAATGTGAATGTCCCTCAGCTGCCCACTGAGTTAATAAGTAGGAGAATGTCAGACCTATACCATGCCCTTACTGGCTGGTTATATTTAGGGAAACGTATATGTTTAGAGGTATTAAAGGATCTTTGAGATCTACCTAAATATTAGCTACTTATTATTACAGTTCAAAATGGAACCCAAGCCAAAACTTTTTTTGTGTGGGGAAGGAGTGGAACCTCAGACAGGTTTTCAATATCGTTTGTGTTCCCAAAAGGTGAGCTTTCTCTTCACTTTCTGTGCTAGTGACTAGAGACCGAAATAGTAGCCTCTTTTTCTAAAAAACAGACACGGCAACTTACTTGTCTGGCTCCTTTGTAAAATAAATCTTAATTCTGTGTCAACGCTCTGAGGGATGCTTTATTAAACTTTTTAGGCTCATTTAAAGTAAACCTATGCTTTAAATATAAATGGAAAAGAAGAAAGTTTTCTTACTCTTACTTAGTTTTCCATCAATTACTCCTCCATTCCCTTCACCATTAGGAGGAAGAAGTATAGGCTTAACCAAACAATGCCTATTGTGTTTAACTCCTGGTTGGGAAGGAAAGGCAAGGTGAGAATAAAGAGATGGAGGTGTGTGTGTGTAGGGGTTTGGGGTGGGGGGGGGCTAATTAAAGTAAACCTATGGTTTTACATACATATGTAAAGCACAGGCTCACTTTAATACCTATGTTGTCATTATGCTACTTTTCATACAATATTTTCTTTAGTTAAAGGTAACCCTCTAGTTATAATACTCTCCTATATTACTGAGATATTAGAGATTTATAAGGCATCACAATACTAGGGATCCTCTGGAGGTTGCTAGAAGATTTGAGCAATAGGCAATCTTTTCTTGTTGAGTTAGTTTAGGTGACACCACTTATCTTTCTGGCTATCTGTAAGGGTGCCATTGTTCCAATTGATTACCACATTATTATACTGTGAGCTGTGGATATGGTAATTATATCAGGGGTTCCCATAAGACCGGAAGGGTGTTTTAAGGGTTCCCCATCTTTAAAAGACTGAGAAAGGTTGTACTAGATAGTTGGACCTGAAGTAACTAATAACGGAAAGGAAACAGTTGGTTGAAATAATGTATTACAATGGTTTCATTAGGGCCCAGGCCTAATGACCAAGGTGATTTCTTAGTTGCAGACTCAAAAGTGAGGCCAACATTCTAGTTGTGTAGGGAGCCTAAATCATGAGCTTAACCAAACAGAAATACTGTTTGTCTGCGCTAAATCTGTCAGAAAAATTCAGATGTCATTGACTACTTTCAGCTGGCAAAAGATGAATTTTTTAATTTATCTCCTCTCCTAATCTTACAACATTTTTATTGCGTTTTCAAGTATCATATCACCTTTTGTTCTGCAACATTTCTCATTCACAGCTTTTCATTTTTTCTGCTTTAAAAGCAACAAAAAATCGTGTGAAATGAGGACGAGGTGGCAGTAACAAGGAAAGGAAAAAAAACTACAATTGTAAATAATCCTCCATTTTTTCCTGTCTCGTCAGAATTGTTTATAACAAAAAGATTTAACATCTTTAGTTTCTTAACTCCTAGTAAAAATGATTGCTGCCAAAAACCCTTAAAAGCTTTCTTTACAGAATTGGCGGCAAACCACATTTACACGATGAGTATTTAAAGCCTTTTTTAATTGAGCAGATCTATGGAGAAACGCCCGGTGAACAGGGACACAGCTCACATGCAAAGAAGAGAGTTACTCACCTGCCCTGCTCCCTGTCCAGAGGTGTCTGAGCAGACAAACTGAACAAACTCTTTTAGGGAGTCCTGGCTGTGATGGTGATGATGGTAGCGTATTGTTGGGTGAGTGAAGTAAGGGCTGGACTGCTGAATAATGGACGTTGAAGGGAAGTGTATAGTAGATGCCGATGCCCGTGGACTCCCTAAGAAGAAATAGAAAAAGCAGTACAATGCGGTTATTTGACAAATGATTAACTGCATATTTTATGCACTTTACAATATGTTATGCAAAAGTTGTCCTTGTGCTACCCCTTTCTATCGTAAGTGGCTAACCCTAATATTTCACATAGGGCCCATTTGCACTGTGCTAATGCATTTAGTATGATGCTATTTACTGCAGAACACTGTGCTTTTCCATTCATTTTGATAGCACCCCAATGCACATTCAAAACCAAAGATAAAAAATGTTGTATTTCATGTATTAGTGCACCCAATATAGTGTGGGACGGGCCACAGAAGACACCCTGACGCCAAGTTAGGCTTCTTAGATTAAGGCCCAAGTCTATCGGAATATTGCTCATTTACCTGGATTACGCCATGCACCATTCAAGGTCAAACAAAATGCCACTATATTTAGCTTTGTACCATTCATTGAAATGCAAAGCTTTGAGGGATGATCTTTTCCCCATACCCCAATGTTTATACACTTGTTCATAAACATACCCAATATCATTTAAATCCCCACATTTTTCATAGAATATCAATTCATTGGAGGTTTTTTAAATTTTTTTTAATCAAATTTAACTTCTAATCTATTAAAAAGATTAGTAAATGTTATGATTATTGTATGGTCGACCTAAGACAAACTGTCTCAAACTGTTTTGCAGTTTGGTTCTAGGTGTACAGACCAAGAATGGGTGGAACCAAACGTGAAGAGCAACAGAGAGCACCCAACTGGATGACTTGGCAGCCATAGCTGCAGTCGGTAACCTTTCCCTAGACATGTGAATGAGTTATAATCAGCAATGTAATTTGTGCCACTCCTGCCATCCTAGTTCATGGCATAGGATGGCTATGCAAAACTTGGACAAATGACGCAGTATCTTAATGAATGATGTGGTATTTTAAAACTGATTACAATAATGTATGTAAAATCAATTCACAAGTCTTATCACACTGGTTTGACCATAAATTTGCAGTTACACCTAAATTAAATGCCACACCTATACATGTATAAATAATACCTTCACTGAAGTGGATTTTTGGCTTGATTTGGCACACTAGGGCCAAAGTATAAAAAAGACATTTTTCATTTTATGGGTTACTGCCTATTTGCACACCTTTCCCTTGTATGACCTCTGGTGATCTATACATTGCACTCAAGAACAATCACTTCACATGCTTCTGGTTCACCAGTTCTGCGTTAGGTAGGCCAAGTAAGCTAAAATGGTCCTATTTAGTAACAAATGTAAGTAAAATAAAAAATACCCAGAAATCCCTGCTTTAGGAAAGGATTACATTTGTAATGAAAATACATTTGTCATTATTCCTGTCCACAATTCCAGTGTTTGTATTCCATTTTTTTTAAACTCCTCTTTAATATTTTGATTTAAACTGGAACATTTTTTATTTTAATTGGAACGTTTCTAAAAAATGTTCAACTTCTACATACTAATACACAACAATCACACAATATATATGATTTTACAATAGAGGTAACAATGAAAAGGTTTCCATCTGGTGGTCATGTATAGTAGTATATCTTTTTTTGTGCTCATACAGGACAAGCAATTGTTGTGCTCATACAGGACAAAGAGATACGAATTTATGCTGGGCCCATTTTCTGTTCATTTACCCACCCCCATGGGCAGATGCTTGGAGCACTATAAAAAGCATTGGCAAAGCAAGGAAAGGAAATATGGTGATCATCTCCTAAAATTTTCAGTTGTTTGGCGGTTGTGCTAACTTTTTTACTTTTTAGTCAATAACCCAAAACAAGTAAGTGGGTAAAGACTTTTGACTTTGGCTGCTTGTTCCAGGTCAGTGACTCAAAAGCAAGAATGTCTCCATCAAGAGCCATGCATCTAGAATTTTTTAGAAACAGGTCAACTATATAATTATTTTTTGCAGGTCCATGCCTGCACATTTCCCCAAGTGTTGTTTTTCTGAAACATATGAACACACAGTGTGGTAGAGAGGCCGTTCTCCTCTTGGTGTTGGTGCTCTGGTGTGTTCGGCACGCTATGCAACAGCTTGGGTGCTCTTGACACAATGCACAGTATGCTCAGTGACATCTGATCTCCACCCTGTCTTTTTGACATCTGTTCTAAATACCTATATTAAGATGTTGGCAACCTCGCCCCTGCCGCGATCTGCGTCTTACCTGGTCTCACTCCAGCCAACACAGGGAGGGGATGATGGGTGAATGCCATGCGAGAAGAACTGGTCTGGCAATACTCTAGCTTGCCTGACTTCTTAAGAGACCCGGGTCCTTGGGAGGAACAAAAATATAGGTTAATGAGGGGATGAGAGAAGGTAATGTCAATTTATTCAAGCATATACATATTTCATATACAGCAACAGAATTGGTGTTGTGGTGATTCCAGGTTCAAACCTCAGCCAGGACTCTGCATAGAGTTTATAGGTTCTCTCTGTGTTTGCATGGGTTACATCTAAATAACAGCTAGTTGGTCAGGTGCCTACCCACCTTGGCCCTCTGAAAACCAAAGATTTGGATCCCTTTTCTTGCTCCAAATACAGAGTAGTGCAGATATTGGCGCATTCATCAAATTAATCCAATGTAATCAATGACGTCACATTACAATCAAACTTCCACAAGTCATAGGTGCAGGAACAGGTATGATATGGCTATCAATCCATGCTAACTTCCTATTGGGGAAGGGTGGAGGGGTAGTGACTGGTCAGGTCAGTGGCATGCAAAGTCCAGAATGGGTATCTAGGTGACTCAATTCTGCCTGGCAATGCCCGTACCAAAAACGTACTTGTAGGTAAATCAGCCAAAACTGACCTTTGGGCTATGGTAGGTACGCTTGACTGTCAGCTCCTTTGACAGTTACTGACATAGCCTATAGACTCTGTAAAGTACATTATTAGTAGGTTGGTGCTACATAAATACATAATAATACTAACTGCATGAATAAAAAAGGACTTTAAAGCTAATGACTAGGGCTATGTACACACTTCAGATGATTCTTGTCCGATTCTCGCCTCGGGGCTGGTATCGGACGAGATTCTGGCGTGTGTACAGCGCTTGTCTGACGTCGTTCATAGATCCGTCCTGGTGGATTCACGAGCGATGAAAGACCGACAACCACAATGCAAGTGACGTGGAGAGAGCACAACGGGGTGCCGCTTGCTCGTTCTCCCCCTCCCCTCTTCATAGAGCAGAATGGTGTTGTATGTACAGTGCTTGTTCATTCATCTTTCAGTCTTTTATCATTGGAAGGGATCACGAAAGATCCTTTACAGCGTCAAAAATCTAACGTGTGTACGTAGCTTTAGTATCAAAAAAACAAAAACCAAAACAAATAGATTATATGTATAGATAAAAATCTGGATAGAAATATGAAACATCTGGTTTACACAGAGCAAATAGACAATTTCACCTAGAAATCATGCACAAAGTACGTTCCTGCGTCCTGTAACAAAAGCAAATCATGGCAGCAAATATCTTACCCGTGTCCACATCATTCGGCCACACGCTGGCCTGGCTGCCCCCGGCTGCAGGTGACCGGCCTGTGCCCGGGTAGAAGACGTCATCCACTGGGCTCTCTAATTCACTGTCATCCAAAGACTTGGGGCGCTTTGTCGTGCTGAGGAAGAGACAAAACATGTGCCATCATATACATACACTTTATGTATATTATAGTTAACTTTATTATTATTATTATTATTAATAATAATAATTTAATATATTATAGGTATAAAGATATATAGGTATTAATCACCAACATATAATGCACTGCTGTACATTATATATACTCTGTTAAATTGTTTTTTATTAAAACTTACAGGATAATATATATATATATATATATGTATATATATTATGTAGTTATGTATACAGTATATTAATATATATTATGTAGGCGCCATATTGTGCTTTTCTGTGAGGAACTGGCCCATATCTGCCCGGTGATTATGGAAAGATCTAGAGCTCTGTGCATCGGGATTGGTGCCCGTAGTCACTGCAGACTCCCCTAAGCCAATACAGTCAAAGCATCGGGAAGGCGCCAAACCTAAGGTACCGCTGTTAGTAGTGGGCGGGGACATCTGAAGTGACATCTATGAGCGGGAACACCTGAGGTAACTTCTATCGAGAGACAGAATCAGGGTGAAAGTCTCCTCAGCTCTTTGAAGACGCGGAGCCGTCATATCTGTTCGGGTGTTTCCTGAAAGATCGTCATGACCCTAAGTTCTGCTTCTCCGGGCTTTGAAAACAGGAATTGTAGGTGAAGAGTGTTATAGATAGTCCGAAAATGAGCCGAAAATGACCCCAAAATATGACTGTTTTCATCGAGTAGACTCTGATAGAAACAACCCTGCGTGTGTCCTAAAATCAGCATCGTTCTGCTATGATGAAATGGTATGTGTGGAGCTCGGGGGACGGCCTGTCTGAGGAGACAAGATGGCGGATTGCAGAATGTGACGTCATCACTGATATCAGAGTCTGTGAGGAGAGTCCAGAGCTGGATGGAGGGCTCTGTGGTGTAAGTGATACTTTATTGTAACCCCTATTTGTCAGCGTTGTTTCCTCCTTATATACTTAATAATATACACATATATGTGTTTATATATATATATATATATATATATATATACAAAATATTATTTGTAGTTTTAGGGGTTTAGTGTAATAGAATGTAAAAGTTGGCTTTCCTGCCAGGTTTTATTAATTCTAATGGCTCATTTTGAGATTTCTCTTCACTTCCTTCCTGACTGACAACAAAATAAGGAAGAATCTACTAAACAGCAATAAAAAATACCAGTTATAGCATTCTCCCAATTTGCTTTTATTTGTGTCTGTGTTGCTGAGAGATTTCTCCTCACTTCCTGTCCCAGGGAAACAATTTTTTTTTCCAGACAGGAAGTGAAGGAATCTCAACTATGAAGCCTCCTATACATGGCAGAAGTTCTAATCCTTTCCTAGTTTTTTCCAAATCTTTGGCTTTATGTAATTTTTTTAAATGTAATTATTTTTAAAATTTTAAAGGCAGTACATGTGATATAAGCTGAGTTCAGATGGACAGGGGGAACATTGGTCGGCTCCCGCCACCTCACAGAGCCCCAACCAGACTGCTTGTTTTTAATGAACTTCCAGGGGATTACTTGTTCCCCTGTGGGAGGTCACATGGTCACATGCACGGGTCACATGGTCACATGCACAGGTAACATGCTATGTTGTGACCAATCAGGGGACAGAGTTTATGAGTATGAGGAAGCAGTAATCACATATGCCTACTCTGTGACCCCTCCAAACATTTCTACACAGCAGACACGGGTGCCATATTTGCTTATTATACAAGTATAATGTATTCTAATTTTAAAGTTCACCCAGAATTAGTGCAGAGTAAGACAAGCCTGGTTGCCTTCTCTTAGTGAGGTGCGCATGTTTCTGTGACATTAAATGCTGGGTACGCCCACCCTTGTTCCTCAGGGGCGTGGCTTGTTTTGAACCTATAACCTTCAGGCATCTTACTAGGAATGTCTATTAAAGCACCTAATGGTATTACGTTCAGCGGGTACAGAAGGGAAATCTATACAATAGTAAACAAATCTACATTTTGACACGTTTATTGGTTTCTCTTACCTGCTGGATGGAGGAGACGTTAAGGACCGCCGACCAAGTGTCACTTGGTTTATATTGTAATAGCTCGGGCTCTCCAGATCAGCCAATGAGAAGTTAGGGCCAGATGCTGTTGCCACAGGCGCTAAAGAATACAAAATAAGAAAATAAACTTTTCCTTACAGTCTATAGCCTAATATTTGGCATCCTTTCACATAAATGTAAAGTGCAAACTTCCTGACAGGAAGTGAGAAAAATAAAAGAGCTGGGTGCTTCTCTGTCTATTGGCCCATGGACTCAGGACAAACATTTTTCATGCTGTAAAACAACAAATGTATTCAATGGTTTCTTGATGTGGACCATTGACTTCTTTACAGCTCCAAAGGTAAAATGTTCAGTGACAATGAGTTTTCCCAGACATATCCCGCTCAGTATTGCTGAATTGTTATACCGGAGCCATGTAATGGCAGGATCCACATTTCTTTTATTGAGTTATATGAAGCATGTGCAACACTGAATTCCGCCCTCCCAGACCCTTAATTGTTACCCCTTCTAGTCCCAGTGGACTATTACCTCACCCCAACCTCCCTTAGGGGGGTCATAGCCAAAAGAGACATTGTAACTTCAGCTTAGCCTAGGAGGAAGGCAGGGGGAGATTTCTGCAGAAACCTCAAATTATAACAAGGAAGTCAAATGCATTTAAGCAAGTTTTTTCTCTAACTTATCTATTCCACTAAATGAGTGTCGCGGTGTGTGATGGTGCCTCATACCGGGTCTATTACTTACTAAATCTATCTGCTTAATATTATAAAAATAGACCTAAATTCTAGTAACACCTTAGTTCATGAAATGGTAAATACTCACTCTGGGACACACGGACGAGCTCTGTGACATTCCACACGCCAGAGGTGACAAAGCAGTCCTGGAAAGTGAGATGTCCTGTGCAAAAAGAAATCAGACGAATATATAAATATATTTTGAAGCCAACTTCACTTATTCTGGACTCCAGAGGAATCCTTTATTTTAATACCAATTTTTTATTATTATTTTAATTATTAATATTAAAAGCAACAAGACCACAAAATGTTTACCCTCTGACCTTCCACCTCTTCCAGGCTCACCAATCCAGCAGTGAATTTGGCCTTTTTTCTGTTAAATCTTTAGTCACATTTATAAAACAAATTAGTCCTACAGATTCAGTGGGGAATGGCTGTAACCTTCACTATAATTATAATATAGGCAGTGTTATTTTGGCCGTCAGTAATTGCTGACTCGAAAGGCAAATCACTGGTTTTATCAATTATTTTCTATGGGTAACGGTCCAGTTATGTAAATTGCCATTTGCAGGAAAATTAGGGAAACAAGTTATTTCACACAAACTATTTACTACAAAACTACACTGTTGAACAAAAGCAGACACTTTTTAATTCTGTAATTTGAAATTTCCTCTTTATTTTTTTTTATTTTGATATGTTTATGATAGTTTAGGCACTTTGTGAAACATTTTCAGTGCTTCCACTGGATTTAGCACACAGTTACATCCATTTTTTAGTATGTATTGCTTAATTTGCCCTTCATATTGGGCCTGATTTGTCCAAGACTGGTGAAGAAAGTGATCATGAGTGAACCTGGCTAATCCAGTAAACCTGGAATAGATCTTGTCCAGGTTATAAAACATCCCCCAACTAAAATCATTTGCTATCAGTTGGGGGATGTTTTCTGTTCTGGATAATATCAATTCCAGGTTTGCTGGATTACCCAGGTTCACTCATGATAGTCTATCTTAACCAGTCTTGGAGAGCTCCAGTGCTTGACATCCTGTTCTGAGTTTTGAGTGCGGTGGTGGTGCAGTTCTTTATTCAGAGGTACAAAAGCAACCTTTTCAGGAAGTTCCATGATTTACCACAAATGTGTGCACAAAATGGTTCCCTACTGCTCTCATGTAGTAGAATGGGAGAAGTTGAGAGCAAGGTTGACTTTGAAATAGCCCTTAAGGTTCCCTATTGAGAAATATCTTCTAATAAACTTGATTTGTTCAAATTAAAATAAAAATCACAAAAACATACAAACATAAGAATGTGTTTTTAAAATTTCTAGTTATTGTGCAGGCTGGGCAGTATTCCAGGACTGAACAGAGCTCACTTTCCTCTATGTATGTTCCACTCAGTCCAGCAATCCCACGCTGCCATTGGGATAAAGGAAATAAGGCAGCGTTGTCACTGGAGCGGTTATAAGATGGCAGGCATAGGTCTATATATAGGGGACTAAAAAAATAATATCTGTCAAGTTGGAAACGCTAAGTAAATCTCTTGTGGGAAAACTTTTCCTGGACAGGAAGTGACACCTGAACAGTTTGGACAATCCCGTCTCAACCTTCATCTCTCTAATAGAACAAAATTTTTATTGTCTGTGCATCTTATCAGAGAATTTGTGGAGAAATATCCCTAACAGAGAATAGAGAGTGACAACCCAGTCTATGGCGGCACGGACTACTCTGCCTATCCTGATGTCATCCTTCTGTATATTCTGTAGTCTAAGATGAGCCCATCACTGGACAGCCACTATGACATGGGCTCCCAAAGGATGACCTCTATACAACCCTACTTGTTACATGACCACAGATTTAGCTTTGTACAACATTTCACCTTTTTTTGTAGGAGCAAGGTTACTGAGCTGTGCAAGCAAATAAGTTCAATAATGCTAAATTGTAAACACTTACACTTTCTTGTAATAAACAATGGAGAAATAATGCTAAATTGTAAACACTTACACTTTCTTGTAATAAACAATGGAGATATGCCTCAAAAATGGCTTGTCATCAAAACAAGAATACCATATCGATCAAACTTTTTAACATGAGGGGACCCTTGCAATAATGTTCAGGTCTGCTATTATATATAAAGTATATTAGCTTGGTGCTACGTAGGAGGAATGACATGCTGGCCAGTGTGAAGAATGTCACACTTACAAATAATACTTGTAATGAGAGCACTACGTCTAAAGTGTGAACTAGCATAGTAGATCTGTTAGAATTCAGTCTTTCTTTAATATATGTTATTTTTTATCATATTCATAAATTAGTTACATTTTTAAGACATATTGCCAAAAAAGCATGCTTCCTCCTTCCACATATTCCACATATTCACACTTACAAATAGCCAAAAAGATCATTTAATGTCTCAAGGAACCCTTAGCAACCTCTGGAGGAACCCTGGATGAAAAACAACGCTCTACATACGGTAATAGAGTTGGGCAGATGCACAAACCACAACATAAAGTGGCTCAGTATTTATGTCTTGTTTATTATCACACTGTGCAGGTTGGATTCTGGCCTAAAGAGCACATGTGGCGCATGTAGCTGCCATTGCGTACCTTTTCTTCAGAAAATCCTATTTGACTGGACGCAAGGATGCAATAGATTCTATACTAAGTTAGGAAATTGCATCATGTATGTATATTAGTATATTTTGACTTTCCTAATCTGTATGCTTGTGCTAAGCAAACCATTTAAAGTATGAAACCAGAGACAACTAATAATTCAAAGAAGTCAACAATGGCTGCTGTCTGTGTTCTCTCAGTAAGGGTTCTCTTTAAATTTCAGAAGAATTGTCAGAATTCTAGTACATGAAAATATAACTTTGCAATGGTGTCAAAATAGGATGAAAGATTTCAGGATAACCATGGTAAAGTTTGTATTATGAAAATTTAAAATCAAAATAATAGTAAGGGCAAAAAAATTATGTCTACAATGCAGATTTTTTTTAATACAACCCTGCTGACTTAATATAAAAAGCTTACACTGATATAAAATATTATTATTATGATTAATAATAAACAGGTTTTATATAGCGCCAACATATTACGCAGCGCTGTACATTAAATTGGGGTTGCAAATGACGGACAGTGACACAGGAGAGGAGAGAAGAGCCTACAGTATAGAATGAATAATATAAGGAAATAAAATGCTAAATAAAATCACATTTAAAGTTTGCAAAATAGTTTTAAGTTTCAAAAGCATTGAACAATACATTTTTAGTTATACACACGGGCAAGCTTGTATATTCACTTCTATCAAAAAACACATTCAGTGTAGGGAGAACTTCAAGTTTACTAAAGAAATGTTCAGAAGGTGAAATCACAATGCCCTCAAGGATTTTTTTTATTTCACTGTGTATATATATTATGTAGTCTATTTTGTTATGAGAATAAAATCCCAGTAATGAGCACAATACATTCTGTTATTTTTTACTTACCATTTGGTGGAGGCTTTATGTCTACCTCAGTCTGCTGGTTTGAATTATCCGACTGTCCGGAATCTGTGGGAAAGCAGGAAGAAAAAATGTTTTATATTTAATTTTTTAAATATTTTTTTTGTGGTGATATATACATGGTTTTTGTGAAGCAAGCATGACTTTATAGGAGTTGGAAAATCCTTCTTTTGCCTGCCTTTTAACAATTTTTAAGTATTTTCTTTGGTACAGCGGCTGAGATTTCCCATCTGGCTAGGATAACACACTTTTACGCCAACATACTCACTAGGAAAAGGGCATTTTTTCCCTTTTCCTTTTTTTTATGTCCGCTGTGCATTTTTTATTTAATGCACTAATTTGTTTATCTGTTTCTTATTCGGCTCACTTGAGGGTGGTTGAAACTGTCGATAACACATTCTTTTTTATTATTAACGATTCATGGAAGAGAGGACAGAATATAGACGGAACTATCACTAAACTGTTGTGAATTGCTGGCAGCCATTTTAAAGCTTGGCAGCCATTTTAGAGCTGGCTGCTGGTCTCCGAGAGAAGCACGCAGAGGCGAGATTAGGACTGTACAGCTCAAAAGAAATCAAATATATTTACATAAAGCTGGGTTAACTGGTAGAACAAATATACTAGTATAGACATGTAATAATGTATCAGCTTTCACTCCTTTGCTCTGTATGAAGGACATTTATACACAAAGGTAAAGGGATCACAAGCATTGGAAACCACAGATTCCTTCTCTAGATTTATACTCTGAGTTGGTGTCATCCTCACAGGACATAGTGGATTTCCAACTGACCTACTTATATGATAATCAAACCCTGAAACCCTAGGGATGAGACCCATAACCAGATCCTTTATATATGTCTTAGGAAAGCTCAAACATTCACCAAAAGTTTTTGCATTTATTGCTTCCATTGTAAAGCTTAAACTTTATTAGACATTACTGGGCATTCTTATATCTAAAGACCGCTGTAAATGAACTTCGGCTTCCCATACAAGTCTAATGGAACAATAAGCTGGTCAGTTGCAGATCAGGACAGCTTCAAGTGAGATAAACCTGTCAATGACTTCTGAATGATAATAGAAGCTAATGTCCATGGCAAGCTGTAATTGTAGCCCAGCACCCATTGGTTTCCTTGATTACAAGGAAGGTTGTTTGCAGGGCATTAAGATGAAAATGGCATAAAAAATTTGTCTGATAATGTATAATTACCAGAACAAAGGGTGCTCGCAAAATAAACATGATAAGAGTGTTTGTTCACTGATTTCCTTTAATGAAGATTGTCTAGGAAAGGACCGACAAGAAGGAAAAGATCTTGCTTTGACAAATATTTCACACCAAATTACACTTTTATTTTTCTAACATCGGCTCTACAGCAGCCCCTCTTGTGATTGTGACTTGGTATAGTGTTAGCCGTTCATCTTGTCAGTGTCCCTTTTTAGTTCATAACACATTCAGGCATTCCTGGCAGTTCTGGGCACAATATTCCCATCTCTCTCACCCCCTCTGTCCCTGTGCCAGCCTCATCCTGCACCCCCTCCCTTCTCTAAAGCCCCCAAGGCCTGCCCAGCTTCTAGGTCTCCTACATCATCTTATCAGTGGCTCCAGCTGATAATTCACAGCCATGAGGTGCCCCTCACACACTGTCTGGATTATCTGCACCCCCTCCCCCCAATATTGCAGTCCCCTGAGCTGGCATACTCCCTGTGGTAGGGGGGCAGGAAAGAAGGTGGCATAGATGCCACCATGACATGTGCGAGCAAACTTCCAAATCTGACAGGCTTGTATATTTCAGGGATTTGCCGCATACATATTTCAGGACTCCTACAATAAATGGTCGTCTAACAATGATCTCTGATGAGTTGGAAGGCACATTTGCATATTAAAGTGACGCAGGAAGGATAAAATGGCTCTCTTTGTCATGCACACCGGAATCACCAGATAATAAAGATTCTGATTTGAGAATTTAATTAGACCCCTTATGTTCCATGGAATCTTTGATTCTCAGCATCCTCTGTGATTTTACATGGAGTCTGCTTATATAAGCTGAGCACATCCAGTGAGATTCCTTGTGATGGAACAGGAGTTGATTAGGTATATATAGACTGATATGTAGTTTGAAAATGTATTATTTCCTAAATGATTATAGTCAGTACTTTTTCAATCATGTAAGTATAAAATATTGCATATTAAGCTTAGAGCTCAGATGAACGATGGGAACCGAACAGTTCCCCGGGTTATCTGCCCCAACTGCAGACCAGGTCCCTAATAAACTAATGTTTACTAACAATTGATGGTAGGCTGCAGTGGGTGGTACTCAACTGCTCACTAGTACCCCTAGTGTTAGCATCCCAACTGCAGGACAGTTCCCCAGTCCTGAGGATGCAGTAACCACAGCACAAGCTGACCGCCTGTCTGGACCTAACCTTGTTAAGCTTTTTTTTATGTTTTTATTTTCTCCTGTAATAAAATAACTGCTACTTACAGAGCTCAGTAGTTTAAGCTAAAAGCTTAAAAAAAAGAAAAGGTGGATGTGTCAGAGCACAGACTTCTTCTTACTGTACGTTCCCCTTTAACATTCCAATACAACACAGAAGTCCCTATTTTGAAGCTCTCCAAGACTGGATAAGATAGACTATAATGGGAGAACCTAGGTGATCCAGCAAACCTGATATAGATTTTAGTGTTCTCCCTGGCCCCTTTTAGCTGGGTGCACCACCCCACACTTTTCAGTAACCACTCGGAGGTTTTTGGATGGTTACTGAAGAGTTAGGTCACAATACAGGGGCTGACACCCAACTACAATTTCTTCACACCCAGCTCAAAAAATGTCTGGGTTGAACACTGGATTTCCTAAAAATCATTTGTTGTTAGTAGGCAAATGTTTCCAATCTTGGACCAGATCCATTTCAGGTTTGTTGGATCCCCCAGGTTCTCCCATATTAGTCCTTTCTATCTAGTCCTGAAAAGCTTTAACAAATCAGGCCAAGAGTGTTCGAAGGGATAAAACAATTGCTGTGTTCTGTAGCTTTCTGGAAATACTGTTATCTATTACACGTTTACTAAAAAATATATTGTATATCTTATAATCTCTTCTATACTGATTATAAAAAAAAAATAGATAAAGTAACCTCTTAATTACAGCCTGGTTATTAATTATGTGTTTAAAAAAATAATAGAAAGGGGTCAATAGTTTAGAAAGTAAGCGTGTTTTCAAATATAACACCATGAAAAAAAAAGAATGCATTTGTAGTCATATGGCAGTCTGAACAGTATAGGTAATAAGGTATCCTAACATCTGGCAATAACACTGCACCCTTGCTATGCATGCACACCCAGAGCAGCAGCTCCTGCAGCAGTTAAGTCTATGTTAGGATATGGCCTTTCATTTTTTGGCTCCCTCTGCTTACTAATTTTCCCCCCCTAAGCATCTTCTGTAGCTTGTACAGAAACTGTAATATAGCAACCAACCTCAGCTGCTGGCATGGAGGGATTCATCTTGAGCTCTGGTAACCACCCTTTCTCTTCACCACTTTGCCACTTCTACCCCAAGATGCCTGCACTCCCCTCACCACCATGCCTAAAACTTATTAACTTTTCTGAGCTCTTAGTAGTTCACCCCTATTTATCCCCCATTACACCTGCACCCCCAGCCTTATCACTTAACACTTTACTCTCACCACCTTTCCCATTTTTTTGCCACCAATTCTGACCTCTTTACAAATGCAGTGTTTCTCTTTTCTGTATTTAACCTTTTTAAGGAATGAGCACACATTGATTTATTTTACAGTGGAGGTATTGTAGCTTCTTAGTCCAAAGACATTCTGGTTCAGGTGATTTAAACAGGCTGGCTTGCGTATCATCCAACCTTCTCTTAATGTGTAAAAATATATTCTAGTTTATGGCAGAAGGTCCATGAGGCTGTTAGTACTAAGCACTGAGGTCATAAAAGGTTATGTTATTTAACCAAAATAAAAGAATTGCGTATATATCATTTAATAAGGGAAGCCCATTATTTCTCTCACTTCCTATTCCCGTCTCTTCTTCCTGAGATTTGCTATTGTCTCCAACCTAACAGCAGTTTATAAGTGTGCAGGAAATCCTCGGACATGTATGAAATTAATATAATCACAGAGCATGCTCTGCGTGGGTACTGATTTATTAAAGCCCATGGTCAGCAGTGTGAACCATACTTAATCAAACCACACAACCTCAGTAGGATTCCTCACTCACCATCCTGTTTCAATATGTGATGGAGAAATATTTCTTACTTATAGTATACAAAACATTGAGGCCTGGTAGGGCATGGAAGATCTGTGAAAGGTCTGTCCTCGGACACTCTGCAGTGCAAGGCTCGTGGCTCTGAGTTTGGGATAAAAAGGGGACAGCTAGGTCCGACTAATAACACCTCGCACAATCATTTCAAGCCCCTGAACATTATATTTGAATTCACACTTGGCATTGTAACAATTTCTGCAATGTCTATTGCCAGTTATCGCACACATTAAAGTAACTTTTGATGCGTGTTAATTGCAGAAAAGGTAAAAAAAAAAAAAAAAAGTATTCTGTGGGTGCAGATCATGAAGTGCTGCACTAAAAAGCTAGTAAGATTTGTTGTTATCACTTATTTTTATAGCCCCCCCCCCCCCAAAAAAAAAAAAAAAAACACAATCTGACAGTTCAATTCTTTTTCTGCAAAGCACCTCAACACAGAGACATAAAGAAGTCTAGCAAGCGGTAAACAGTGCAATGCAATAACATGTAAATATAAAAACAACTTGTTGAAAAACAGTCCTGCCTAATTAATCAACAATATCCTACCCAAAAATTTATTGAAAATTAATATTGATTGTTCATGATTGATTGACTTAACAATTTTTGGCTAAATGGCTCGAAATTTTGGATAGCGTTACAACTTGCGTTGGATCAGCTGTCGGATGACAAGTTATC
The DNA here is from genome assembly GCF_032062135.1 of Pyxicephalus adspersus. Taxonomy (NCBI): domain Eukaryota; kingdom Metazoa; phylum Chordata; class Amphibia; order Anura; family Pyxicephalidae; genus Pyxicephalus; species Pyxicephalus adspersus. The sequence continues at coordinate 11,999,411 of NC_092859.1, forward strand.
TCCATCCACACAATAAACAAACTTTCAATGGTAGATTTTAGCATTTTCTATAATCCTAGTTTTGAATATATTGTGAGCAGATTTTGCATCTTGTCTGATGGATTTCTGCTGGATTCTACCTAATCTACATCAATTATACAATGGCCACACATTTCATACTGATCAGTCGATAAACCTAATTTGTTTCATAATGCCAAATTTTGGATTCCTTATTGTGTTTTAATTAAATGAGATTAGAGAGGAATGACTAAAATTGCAGGAAATGCTTTGCTCGTGTTTTTTATTACTGTAGCATGAGTTATGTATCAGGGATGATTTTTAAATGATTATTGTTGCTGTGCACATAAACTAGCTCAAACAAGGATTTAATAAATGTGATTTCACTTGTATTGAAATTTATGGTGGTGAATTTTGTGAAGGAAAGTAACTATTTGTGAAAAATTATGTTCCTATCTGAAAAAAATAATAAGCATTAGACTAAATTATGGATACAATGCTAGTGATATTTAACGTGCTGTTTTTAAAGCCTCTGATAATACAGACTACAGCTCCCAGAATGCTTTGCAGATTTACTTTGGAAATTGCTGGTCTCATAAGCTGATCACAGATGGCCATGTTGGCACGGCTTGGTGAGAGGGGAGGTAGGTTGTGCACCTGATGCTCCTTTTACAGAGCAAGTCTGGGCAGCAGCTGTGCCCCAGCACTACCCCCATGCCTGGCCTGTGCCTTGCTTATGGTAAATGAAAATGTAAAAGACGAGTCATCTCCCCCTCTACTTTTTTTTTGTGAATGTCATTTGCATGCTGTTCTCAGAGATGAATCCTTGCATGCTGCCTGCATTCATATAGTTCCTATTCCATTGCCTTTGTTTAATCATAGTGCTGCTCTTGCAAATCTGTCCTCAGAGGAGCTCACAATCCAATGTTCTACTGTTGTCGTACAGACACATGGCCTGGGGTCAACTTAAGTGAAACCTAAAAAGTCCTTGGAATGAAGGGACAAATTGTAGCTTGACAGGGCAATTAAAAGTAGATATTACATTGATCTTATATAAGATTTTACCTGATATTGTAATTTCAATAGTAATTTTTAATATTAAGACTACCTGGTAAACCTGTTCAGGCCTGGTTAGGCATGTCCTGTTATAGGGCGTGCTTTTTTGCTGTTTTCCAATGATCCACCTATGTTTTCACACTGTTACACCGGTACGTGTAACTGGTGACAAGGCTTGACTGAGCTTTTACATTGCAGCTGACCCCTATTTTTTTCTCCACATTACACCTTTACACCATCCCCTCAGTCTTGTCATTTAACCTGACCCCATTCAACCCCTTTCTCTCACCACCTTTCCCACTTGTCCAAATTTCATTTGCCACTGCACCAAGTAGACTGGCCTAATCTTTTTTGTTTCACTCTATTTACCTCTTTCAATAAAAGAAATATCCCTTTACTTAGCTAACGCATATTTTAAACTATGCCCAAATAACAGGTTTGCATTTCAGGAGGGCCAGTAAGCCTGCAGTAAGCAGCTTGCTAGGCTTACTTTCCCATTCTTTCACTCCACAGCCAGAACTTTTAGGTTTATCTAACTAAGTGATTTAAATCTTACACAGGCTATGCATGCTGTTTCCACCCTCATGGGGCAGGTATTGGGCCTGGTGATTGGCTGGGGCTGGTTGGTGTTGTGGTGTCACTTAAACTGACCTGAGAGTCACAAACTCGTTAAAAGGATTTCCTCAACCTCTGGAGGATCCCTAGGGTTCCACTGAATCTTGAAAAACACTGCTCTAGAGCTTGCTAGGGGTTCCTTGAACGACAACAAAACCCAGCACCTTTAGGTATAGAGGATGCTTTCTATACTCCATACGTTTTGCAGACCTAAATGACCTTATTCTCTGAATCTGAGTGTCAGATGTTGTAGTGAATAGTGAAACGGAGTACTCCCTAGTGGTTGAGCACTGACGGGTATAAATAAAATGCAGTGAATGTGAAGTGTTGGTTTAGATCCAGTTCTGCATCTGTTTGGGAAAATGCCAACATTCGTTTTGTTTAACCCTGTGTGACTAAGGAAGAGCGAGGGAGGAGAGAGCTGAGGAAGAGCCAGTGAGAATAGGATATATTTTTTCCTACTGTTAGCACTTATCCTTCAGTATTATTGCTCATTTTCCATTCATAAAAAAATGAACGCATTAAATAAAAGGTTGCATTTATGTGAATTATTTTGTTTAACCAATAGACCTTTATTACAATCTGCCTTAGATGAATCAGCTATGTTAGCAGGCGCTCTACTCTTGACCCATACATTAATCAAAGTATTCAACATTGCCTTTAGCTGTGCTTTGCAGACATTGGCCTCATGTCATCATTTGCAATCATTTTATCTTACAAAAGACCATACATGAAATATTGTTCTGTAGAGATGGAACAGATCCAAACCATAGTTTATGGTAACTGGACAGCTGATTTAGTAACGTATATTTCACAGAAGACAAAATCAAAAAGCTTGTGATAAGAATTGCATACTACAGAAATAAACCAAATAAACCACAGATATATATTTTTTAGTTTTGACTAGTTTTGACTTTTTTCTGCCACATGGTTTATTACTAGGAAAGCATTGGAAACGTTTGGTTTGTAAGGCAGACATCTTGCTGGCCGTGGTAAGAAGAATCACCAGAATATGGATAGGATAGCTAGAAAATGCAGGGAGAACACAGACCAGGTTTATAAGCTTCCCTTCATCACTATCCTTAGACAAAAAGTAATTGTAGTCTTTCTGCCGAAAACGCTTTAAAACAGAGTCACTGTCAAGAGAGGTTCACCCATCTCCTCCAGCCAATGAGTGTGAGATGCATGCCGGCGAATGCTTTACTCTGCTGTATTCTCCAAAGCAGATTTGTCTCTGGCCAGCAACAGGAATGCATGGGTGACAAGGCCTTTAATTACAATGGTTTAAAGTAATACCGGTTTTCACAAATGTATGCTGCAAAGAGGGAATATGCATTAGCAATAGTAAAGGAAAAAGAATCTTATTAGAACATCAGTATGATTGCTGCATTGGCTTTTTTCACTTAAACAAAATACCATGCCGTCATCAGAAATAATGTTTGTTGTCCTGTAAAACAAGCACAACACATAACAAAGTTTTGCATTATTCCAGCAATGATTCCTTGGCAGCTTTGTGTGTTTAAAGTCCAACAAGGGCGATCTTTATATTTATCGAATAGTAAATGTACTCCAGACACTGCGGAGTAATCTAGATTCAGTACCTGGCTGTGCTGTCTGACATATGTGTCTGTTTTATAACATCACAATAATAAAATACAAATATGTTTTTCAGCTGTATATCCATCTGTTTACACATACATCCACACAGAATACTCCACCCATCCCCTCTTACAGTTGTAATTGTAGATGTTGTTTAGATGCAAAATATAGAAGTGCTTATTTCATTCTAACCTGTAGACGGCACTGACAAGTTACACTGCTTATTCTCCCATCCTGACCTTCCATAAATTTGCAGCAGTCTTAATGCAGAACTAAAGTTCCATTTTTTTTAAAAGATTGATCAGGCCGGGCAATATTGCAGAAAGGGATAGACGTGTCACTTCTGCAACAAGCATTCTAACCTCCATCACCTGCACAGGTCATCCTGGTCTGGCCAATCAGGATTGCCAATGATTATATCTAGGAGAGAACGAGGAAAAAGATGGCGGTGATGGAACAGGGACAGGTAAGTAGAAGGGGGTTTAGTTCCACTTTAAGGTTTCACAGTCCTGTTCAAAGAATGCACCTCCTCTTACAGCCTCATGAGCCGTGCAACAAGTTAGGAGTCTAAAAAAAAAATCTATTGACTTTTCACAACGTAAATAGGATCATGTCCCCTGTCTCTGATTGCTGTAAATTCTTGTTCTTCTATTACAATCACATAACAGGATTGGAGACAAAATGAGAAGACCATACAGTTCATGGGGTTGATTTTAGATTTTAGGCTCTTTATGTAAACAAAAATTGAATTGTCCTTTTTCAAGGGATATTTCACCTAGCTTAGTAAATGCGATGAAACTCCGCTTACTTCAGTCATCAATTGCACAAGAAAAAGAATCTGTTTTTTTTTTCTTATATTTTTCTAGGTTTTCTTGCATGTAGTCATGTAGTTGGGTATGCTTTGCTTTTCTTGTAAGTGAGGTATTGCCAAATTCCCCAAGCTGAGAAACTCTCATAATGTGATCATTTATTTTTGTAAGTGAAAAGCCTAAATAACTTTAATAAATCAGCCCCAATAAGCCTCCATTTATGTGTGCCAAGAGCAGAGTGAATGCTAAATATAGCCCTGATGCCTATATGTACCAACTGGCAGCATGGCATATGGAAACATATGCAAATCTTTACATACAAAGAGGCATATTTATAAAATAGACAATCTGATATCACCAAACAGTCTCTATTGGTGAATCTTCCTGACGCATTTCTTATAAATGATTGATTTCCCACTAGTGAATATTTAGTCCCATCACATTCACGGCTGTATAATTTACCACTTCCAGACACCAGAGGGAAGCAGAGTACAGCAGTCCTCAATAGCGATGCCTCGAATTACATTATACAATAAAGTATGTTGGAAAGTGTGTATCAATGGAAAATTTCACTTTTGCATGCTAACCATGGAGCCAATAGTACGTTTTACAGATAACTAAAAGAAACGCAGCATAAAAAAATACTAACTTTTAGGGTGTTATATTCTTGTTTGTTTAAAGCCTGTTGCAAGAATTTTTGCAGATGATCGCCTGCCATCTATGAGATCCTTATGTTATTCATGAGGCTAAACAATAATAGCCAATGGCTAAACAATGATTTTGGGTTTAGCTTTACTTCAAAATATACTGCATTACATTTTAAACAAAACATTTCAGAGTCTTCCAATCCTAGTCTTTTCCTGTGAAAATGATGCTTGTCTGACTTGTCCAGGTTTTCTCATTTTTTTGGACTCTAAAAGCATTTTTTTTAGGGGTGTCAGTATGATTCAGATTTTTAAAAAGTCAGCTTTTGCAGATTTCTTGGTCCCGGCAACATCTGCATCAACATACATAAAGACTAAATAAAGCGTAAAAAAAAGTGTTTAGGCAATTTTTGGCGGCTTAGTCATGTGAACAGTTAAAACCGTGTGTATAGGTTTGCAGATAGAGGATTAAGATATTATAAAAAAATTAAGTGATCAGAAGGACATGATGGATACAATTATGTGATTCATCAACTGTCTCATCATGAGTGAAAGAGAATAATAAAGCACAATGCATAATATAACATTTCATCAAAGACAATTGCAAAAGTTGTTTCCCAATTCATTTTACAGTAATATGTTATTACTCATCGGATTAATTTGTTTCTGAGGTAGAGATGCATGACTGCTTTTGTTGTATGTTTTTGTTGTCAATCAAGACTTGTAAATTCCCCCAAACTAGACCTGAACAAAAGACACCCATCCCCTTTCATTTTCAGGGGAGTGAAATAAAGGCAAGGTACGTTCTTCTGGGGTGGGCAATAATATGGATCTGTTGCTTTGTCTTAAACGGGCAATGCACAGGTTTGCTAGTTTGCATTGCTGAATTCCTTCTGCAAATGCTAATTGTCTGGCTGTTTTGACCCACAACTTTAGTATTCGTTTAGTTACACACCTGGAACAAGCAGATCCTCCTGTTTGTGTAATGCTTTATCACAACTTGCATTCATTTAGTTAACATGATCTTCCATTTAATTTCCAAGATTAAGTCTGAAGGTATAATTACTGTTATGTTAGGAATACATTGCTACGGGTCTCTCAGTCTCTGCTAAAATGTAAGATTGGTATTAGGCTAGCTCATCCTGAATTTTAATTCCTCCAAGATTTTTTGGCAGAAACCAATGACTAGAAAATGGTCATGAGGTCCATTATCAGAGGGGGGCAGGGTGTCTACAGGAAAGATACATATTACAACCTGTTTACTTCAGCAAGAATATCAAAATACTTTACTATATTTAGGTATAACCCTATGTAAAAGTCGAATAGATACATTTATCCTATTCAATTATATATCGCTAAGAATCTGAGCTACACAGAGAACGTTAAACTGTGCACATCAGTGCCTGCCCCAGGGGAGCCTACAGTCTAATGTCCCTACCACAGTCACATACACACTATGTTAAACTTGACTGAAAGCCAATAAGCCTGCAAGAATGCTGTTTGGGTTGTGGGAGGAAACTAAAGCCCCCAGAGGGAAGCCAGACAAACACTGGGAGAAAAAATGTACAAACTCTGTGCAAGAAATGACCCCAGTGAGGACTTAACACAGGGCCCCAACTACTCAATGTCACCATGTTATCACTAAGCAACTTTGGCTTCATAAATTCAGTTTAATTTCATGTTGTTTATTTAAAGTATTTACAATGGCAAAGAGCAGGATGCTTAGGCAACAAACATTAGCTGTTTGGTTGGAAGGTCAACCATTGCTTGTTGACAAAGACGAATATGGAGCCTCAGTTAACAGTACTAGTTACATTTTTAAAACAGGAAATCCCCACTTAGAAGAAGCTCCTTAGTTCTTATCTCGCAAGTGGTATTACACCTCATAAACCAGAGGAGACCATCAAACCCAAATACAAAGCTGTCATATAGTCTATCTACTCTATATTTGCATTCAAGGCACTGGATATTATCCTGGTATAGTTTGTACATTGGCAGAAGCACACACTGGTTAAAATGTGTATATACCCCATCTCTAAAATCTCTTATAAGCTGTAAAGCTGAATTTAGATATAAAAGAAACACATAATGTTTTGTATTCATTAATACATTGTTTATTTTTTCATTCAAGTACCAAAATTTGATATGGTCTCAGCCTTTTGCAATCCCTTATACAGCAGAATTCCAAATTGTAATGGATGAAGCAGTACACAGAGCCAGTGAGTAGTATAGTATCCTACGTCACAGATTGGGTAGTGACATAGAACCTAACAGAAGGAATCACTAAAGCTGCGTACACACCTGCAATTTTTCTCGTTGGAAAGGATCTTTCACGATACGTTCCAACGAGAAAAGACTGCAAGATGCATGAACGATGCTGTACATACAGCACCGTTCATGCTCTATGGAGAGGGGAGGGGGAGAGCGACGGAGCGGCACCCTGCTGCGCGCTCTCCCCTTCCCTTTCATTAGGATCGGTCGTCGTCCATCGTCCATGGATCCGCCAGGACGGTCGTCGGACAATGGACGACGACCGACTGTACACACGGCAGATTTTCGCCCGATAATTGGCCGATACCGATTATCGGGCGAGAAAAATTTGCCGTGTGTACGCAGCTTTAGTTACCACTCTTGGAGATAGTACTATCTGAAAAGAAGTTTGGAGAGTTAATTGTTCAATATTCTACAGGAGCTAAGATTTAGGACTTTCCTTAACCTTAGTGGATCTATGGACTTCTTGTCACAGGTGCATTTTGTCATATATATATACCATATTGCATGATCGCTATCTGCCCATTCTGATTCTCTCTGATATTTGTGTCTGGTTAATTCATTCTCAGTGTTTTGGATACACTAAATTTGAATTTATGCAGAATTTTTTAATCTGGAAAAAATTACATTACTGGGCAACAGAGTTTGTTTTGTGTGTTGTATAAACACACAATGATTGTTTATTTAGTTCCAAAGGTTTTTCCAAAAAAAAAATTAAAAAGAACTGATTTATAATTATGTGTACCTAGTGTGAGTTTGTGTTCTACATGTGTTCGGCAATATAGTGGTTCGTCATACAACCATCTGAATCCTTTTGATCTAATATAGCTAAGTATAAAAAAAAACTTAAAATGGTGTTTGGAGGCAATATTGAACAGAGTGCAAGAAGCAAGGCTGTAAATATTTATTTGGGCTAAATATCAAAAACATTCAAGGCCTTTTTGCATCTCCAATGTTCATCTGATAGTGCCAAGGAATACTAATTGATTTTATAGAAATTTCCCTGATTGCAGATTCATTCACCTGAGCTATTGCTGGCTACATAAATCTCTGTATAGCCAAGGTAACTTGAATATTTTATAGTCACGTTTGTGCTTCATACATACCTGTTACATTAAATTGCCTGCATTTCACCTGTCTGTGTTAGTAATACAGCATGGTCACCTATCCACCCCAGCTTTCAGATTAGACATTCAATACCTCACTGATGATATCATTCCTCTGATTTCACTTCTTTCAAGCTGCTTAAAATCCTTATTGCAACACTGACTATCTCACAGTGCATAACCTCCCACTCACTGCTCTGATAGAGGTGGTGGCACAGTAATATATTGACAGATGTCAGGTGCTTATTCTAGCAGTATTTAAACATTTTTAATGACTATTAAATTAAATTACAGGGTGTTCTTTTATATTTTGCTAGAGGTAATCTTTAATATTCATATAAAAGCAGTATACAAAAATACAAAAAGTTTGTTTTCAATAACAAATAAAAATTGATAATGGTGGAAATATTGTGCATTAAGAACACTGGATGAGGATTGAACAGTAAAGTGTACCCAAAAATTATCTTGTGTGATTTTTTTTCCTATTCACCAATTTCGGAACCTGTTTACCAGTGCTTTCAGAAAGACTAGAGGAGCTTTGTTTGTACCATATTGTACTGGTAAACATATATACACATGCATACTTATACACAAGCAGACAGTCTGGGGAAACTCCTGGATCGTCTTACTGCTAATAAGTGGGTGACAAGTATCAAATTGCTATTTTCAGATAATTAAATAAACAAGATTCATGTTCATCCTCCATGCACACCCTACTTGTTCTGCAGCTGGTGCAGAAGCCCTCCCTGCCACTGCCCTATCCTATCTCCTCTCATAGAAGCTGGAAAAAATAAGGATTTGTTCAGTGGCCATGTCATCTTGGGAGATGTAGTCTAGCAAGTGCAAGAGAGTATAATCAAGAATCCTTACATACTACTGACGTGTCTATTTTAATTGGTTCTGTGTTATTGGTTCTAATGGGATTACCCGGTTTAGAATCAGGCACATAATCTCTGTAATGTATTTGTTTCAGAATGCAAAGAATATGAATAGATTGATGTTTAAGGCTTGAAATAATGAAACTGCGAGGAGGCTAGGTACATGTTCACCTTTCTACTGCAGGCATTTCTTGAAAGTGAACCTGAACTTTTTCCTTACAGTAACTTTTTTAACATACATTTTTGTTCTTGCACTAATGAACAGATTTTACCAATTTCATATTTTTACATAAATTGTGAACATTCCTTCCCAGTCCTGCCGTACTCAGTCCCTGAACAAGTATTACATCTATTACTATTTAGTATATGCAACCTTTTTATTTTCCAGTTCTGAAGATGCAACATGAAGTAATGGGGAATTCTTCCTGTGGACAGTTGTCACTGATACAATTATTTTCATTGCAAGATATGGCCTTACTTTTTTCCTGCAACATCTCTAGAATCTCTGTTCTCACCCATACAGTTAACAAGATCATTGGGATCTGTTAAACTGACCTGAGAGGTCACACTGATTTAAAAAAACACTTGGAGGTCTTTTTTAATCTCTTCTTGTGTGTTGGCAAGATGAATGAGCTGCCCTGTAAAACACGTTACTAAAGTTGTGAAAACATTTATAAATAGACCCTCCAAATATTGATCAGGCTCTCATTGTCATTAACATTTGCAAGACATGTCATAACACGATGATCTAAAATGAATAAAAAAATGTAAAAAAAAAAAACAGTTATAGGCCTTCAAACACTTACTTCCCTCAAACATAAGTTCTGCATTTTGTATTCTCAAGTAATGTAAAATCCATCTTGTATGGTTTCCCCTCTTGTATGCTATTTAAACTTCACCTGTACATCTATTATATCTTCTTATAAATACAATTAAAAAGACAAACTAAATAATAAATTATATATACCACTCCCTACAGATGATGATAAATTATACAAGCTAGAAATTATACCCAGTCTTTAAATTATATATACTAATTGCTTTCATTCTAAACTTTTAGCACAGGTATAAATTATACACACGATGCAAAATATCGGATTTACGTGCACCTATACAGCGAATTGACGGAACAGGCCGGCAGAAGGGTTAAACCAGAGATGAAGGCTTTGTGCATAATTGTGGTGTTGGTGAGCTGACAGCCCCGCGCTAATTACGGCCGCCCGGAGGATAATTACTCTCCCGGCACTTACAGCCACCGCAGCAATCTCTGCATTTACTGTGTCACCAAACTGCGCCCTCTGTCATTAACAAGTCAACCCCCCTCCCGTCCACCATCACACACAACACACCACTCTAATAGGAAGATATTTAACTACTGTGTCTGTGTCCCTCCGAATGCAAGGAAGCAAGAGCTTCTGTGCGTGGCTAACTGTTCCCTTCCGGAATTGTATTTATGGCCTTTGTGTGTGAATGCCAAAAGAGCACTTGCAAGGGTGGGAAGGGGGCTGTTGTCTCATGGGTCACTCTCAATTTTTGGAGTAATGATGGCCATCCATCAAAGGATGGGGTAAAACAATTATCTCTGGGTCCTCACAATAGGCCTTTTCAGCATGCCCTTCAGCACAGTGCCACCCAAGCACCATGTAAAATTCAGCATACTGTGCTTAATGGCTCAGTACACACAAGAGGCTATTTTTTTTTTATTTGCTCTGTTTTGATGCCAACCAACTTTAATGTGATAGGTGGCATTTAGGACAACCTGGTACTCTACTGCTATAAGCTTCTCCAACATTACTTTTGTGGGGCTGGAATCCAGCTTGGTATAACCAAGTGCTAAACAGTAAGTTCTAATGGGTCCCCACCTGGCCAAAATGAGTGGGAGACATTCTGGAGGCCTGGGTTAGCAGGGGTTACCAGACAATGAGGGTCCAGAGCACAAATTACAGATTGTGCATACCTTTAGGTAAAAAAAAATAAAAAAAAAAAAACTTTTTTAATAGGGTGGAAAAATAGGCCTTTATTTTTTTATACTTATATACAGGACTTTAAATTGTTTTTTTGATATGCTGACATGAGCCCTTTTCCTTATGGCATACTCTTTTCATAGTACTTCATAGTCAGGTAGAGACCAGACATATAATTTTTTGTCAGTCCAATGCAGGGAGGTATCTTCCATTGCTGTCTATCTTTTGAAGGATCCTAGTGACGACATAAGATTTTCTAACCTACATGTGTAATGACAGCTGCGGTCAAAAAAATTATCAACCAAACCGCACATAAAAAAGGCCAGATCTGGTGATTTCATGTTTACGGCCAGCTCTAGTCCAGTCTGGGAGCCAGGAGATGATTTAAAGAAGCCAAGATGTTCCCGTCTCATGGATAATAGCCATGAGCCAGAAATATTGGGGCTGCAAATTGTGAATTTGTGTGGGCTAAACTTTTTCTATATGTTATTATGATATATTTTATATATGCTAAATTTTTATAGTTTCCCAATGACAGGAGATAATAATGGCAAGATACAGATATTTATTGGTTAGATCAAATTAAGATTTCCTAAACTTGTGACTGCACTTATTCAATACAAATTGTGGGGACCCGATGCATCTAAAGTTTACATTAACCTTATAACAAGAAATATTGTAAAAGTATATTTATTCGGAATTTACAAAGACCATTGTATGTCATAATGAGGGAATACTTTAGTTGAAAACGTGTTTTATTTTGTTAAAAAGTTCAACTCTTTGACGTGTTGTTATGTGACTATCTCAATTCCCCCCCCCCCCCCACACCCCAATATGTTGTAAAAAACCCTTTGAAAAACCAATAAAAATGTTTAAAATACAAATTAGGATTTCTTAGCTATGGGATGAGTTGGGTTATCCTTAGAAACAAGTGTCAGTTCTTGTCCAAACCAAATGTTGTTTTGTGTAGAACAGACTTAGAGGACATTCCTTAGTCAATGGTGCGGGTATTTCTTACATAAAAGTGACATTACAGAAGCAGTGATGTCTATTCCCTGTCACACTATAATACTTTTCACAGACAGAAAAAGGCATTTAATGGACCTTTTTCTCTATTCTCCATGTCCTCTAAACACACATTTTTTTGCTATAAAAGCAAATATATATTCACACAGAGTGTATGCAGCGGTGGAAAAGAAAATAGAAACAATGCTTGCAGGTATAGGAAAGACGCATGCACTTAATATGTAAAAAAACAGATTTGCAAAACAACGCATACAGCAGAAAATAATGATGCAGCAGTTCAATTTTTCTAGGAAGGTTGGACTGCTGCAAAGACAACTTTACTAAAAACAATCATATCTGTTTTGCATGAACAAACAATAAAAATTTTGTTACAGTCTGTTGGTAGCCTAAAGCCTAAATGCATTAACTAGAGAGGACATGGATGATACAGAGAGAAAAAAGAGAAAGGCCAAAGCTCAGCCACCTGCAGAGAGAAGGAGGGAGGGAGGGGGCGCCCTCAGCTTGAGGCCATGTTGACACAGATTAGTGCATGAGGGTCAGAGGTCAACGAGACAATGATTGGAGGTCACGACATCAATAACACAGGCACGTGTCAGAGCCTGAGGGGCCACACATTATATACACACTAAGACCTATCCAGACAGGAGAGGCAGTCACATTCAATCTTTACATGCCTGTCTATCTAAATATGCTGATATAGAGTTGTAAACACTTGAAGATAGTCTGTGGCAGAGGCTTTGATCCTTTCACAACAGCTTGGCAAGTCTCTTTCCTTGCCCAATGCATGCAAATATATTAAACAGTTTGATAAAGAGCAACACATTTGCCAAATAATTAAAATAAAAAAGTGCCATTTTTTATAAACCTATAATTTTAAAATTATTTACCATTTTGTTTTATTCTATATTTAATTTTGTATCTGTAATTTGTTGTCTTGGAACTAAATGTTAAAGAAAAATATCGAATTTTTTAGTTGCTTGCATTACTTTTTAGATGTGAGTTACATTGTACATTACAATACTGGTCAATTAGCATCGGTGATTCTATCTCACATTTTGTTTTGTATTATTTGTGGCTTCTGTCTACAATGTACACAGTGATACAATGTAATTGGAAGGGCAGGTTAAAAAACATGTGCTACCTCACTACGGTTTTCACTTTTCTTGAAAATATCTGCTCTTTTTTCTGTTATATATGTTGGTAACCTGTTTAGTTTTCACCAACAAAGCTTGTAAAATACCAGTCATTGTTAATGAGCGTGTGCAGTAAATATAATTTAAACTTCCTTTGGGATAAATTATGCAGCTTTTTTTTTTTTTTTATTAATGTACCTGAGCCTACTAGTCGCCTGCAAATGTAAATGACCGCCAATGTAAGGAACCATACACTATGCTATACCTTATAGTCTTGACTGCTGCATTGTGTAATTTTTGCTGTACATTACATACTTCTGACCAAAGCATTCATTCTCCCAAGAGTTGCTGGCTGCTAAGTATTCCTTGGCTGTATTATTGAAGCTTTTTTTAAGGTAGGCTCAGTTAAAATGTTTTGTGGCTATAATATGTGTAGTGAAAAATATAAAAATGTTAATTTAAAAAGAACTATATTGTCTGTGAGATGCACACATGTGGCAAAGTATTGAAAGCATTTTTTACTGGAAATCTGGTTTATGTGTATACAGCAAACAGACTCATGTTCTATTTGTCCAGGTCTATTTATCTATGCCAAGGTGGCCACACGGCCAATTCAATTCTTCAGAATTTTTTTCAGCCCTGAGGTGCTCTGGGTTTTACAGAATCCATGGAAATCCTGAACATGGCTTGTGTTTAGTTGCAGATATATAACAGGTAAATAGGCTTGGCACATTTTGTAAAATTTGAAAAATGACAACATATAGGGTAAAATCCCCATTTAATAACTCCACCTTGGCTTGAATAAGTTGGTATATAGCCTATTTTTCCTCTTTTGTTTGCCTTCTGCACAAAATTTGCAAGACATTTATACAAATCAGCGTGAACACCCGGATTAGGTGCAACGACAACTGCAAGTTAATGGAAAAGTTCCCCTAGAATTTTAAAGCTTAGCTTCACTTTGCAGCAAATATTCTTTATAAATGTAATAATACAGTTTAGATGTTCTCAATATTTTCTTCTCAACTAATTTCTGCTGTTGGTTTGATTTTGTTTTTTAATATATCGCAGATAGGTTTTTTGTCATTTTCCCTGTGGTATGTTAACCATGCAACCACACTAACCCCCACCCACCCCACTCCTTTTAGTTTTCTAGTACAGCTTGTATCATAACTCTCCCTTGATGTGTGCACTCGTAACAGTTACAGAGGCAATGTGGCAATTTTATGTCAAACTTAGGACTTGTTTACACTTGAGCCTTTCCCAATTTAACTGTCTGCCAGGCACAGGATCTGATAGTCTATATAGGTCCTATTGGCTTTGGTATAATGATTGCGGTTGGGCTTTACAGTGTAGTAGTCTGAACGCAATCCTCAGCATTTAGAGTTCAGTTGCATATTGTTTTCTATGGACTTTCTCTGGCCAGCTTGCAGGGTGCACCATCCATGGGGTGAACACTGTCTTGTAAACATACAATACTTTGGATACCCTTCTGTATCAATCCCAGTTTACATGAAAAACATATGTGCTAAATGTTTTACCTGCAAAAAGGTACAGGTTTTAGTTACTCAGTCTTTTGGCCCAGGCACCTCTGACAAATAATACAGTCAGGTCAATGACATTGCTCTTTCCCACTGCAGTTTTGCAGCACAGTCAAGGACAGAGCTCAGTCTGTGTTTAAACAAAGAAGAAGCAGTAGGGCAATGATTAAGTCATCCATGTGCCCAGCTGTAGATTGGCAGCACTGATTAATTCTGTACAACCTTTTAATGCAACACGTCACACTACACCACCATGCATTGCCCTGCTTGCAACAATGCAAGTTTGTTGCTTTTGTTTATGTAAATCTAAATGGGTCCTCTATAATTATAAGAAAAAAATGACTAGCTTATAAAAATCTATGTTCTGCTTTAAACACATTATAGTACAATTTTTTTTATTTCTGTCTTGAACTTTTTTGTTTATGTATAAAAGAGTTATTAGAGTTCCCATCCCTATTGGGCTTTATACTTTGGAGTAAGAAATCTAAATAGAGATTTCCACTTAACTTGTCAAAATGAACATGAAACAAACAGGATTTATAGGGCTACAAGCCAGATGCTGTAAATAAGGCAAGTTAGAAGTCATCCACCACTCCTCCAAGCTGCATAAGGGGTGCAGTATGGTTGCTAGAAGTTACTGCACCTAACACACTAGCACTGATCTTTCCATCGCTATATGAAATCAACCCCAAACCTAAGAACTGCTTTCTGCAGCTTCAGAATACAGAGCCAACAGTGTGTACATGTGTTGTACAGAATTCTAATTAAACATACCACAGACATTAGATCATTGCAAGACTTCACATTTAAAGGAGAAACATCAGAATGGTTCCTTAACCCTCTTCCTTAGCATACGGTGAAGATATACGAGATATCTTTTGCATTGCCAGGAAGATTTTTTAGATCCTACAGTTCTCGCAAGACACAGACCTATACTAATGTATTAAAGTGGAATTCCAACCAACATATATTGTAAGCTTTGGAAAAAAGAAAAGGGCTAGAATCTTAAACTGATATAACTTCAGACATCAATTGACATTTAAACCACATTTTCAGAGTACAGTGGGGCTGTTGATTGATATCTACTTATATGCACAGATGTAGTCATTGAACTCTTTAACATTTATAGTGGAAGTAAACAGTCCTATCCTTTTACAACCGTAGATGGCATCATCTTAGCTTCTGTTTAGTTCTGCAGGTGTCATAGTTATGTGCACGTGACCCGCTATGACACCAGCTGTTTGAGGGCTTGAACGATCAGTTGACAGCTGACAATGACTTAGCTGCCTTCCCCCTTGTAATTATACTTATATACTTATGATATCACTGTCCTTCCAGGTAGATTCTTGTAGAATGCAAAACCAGCAAAATCCTGTGAGAAGGCACTTTTGTAATGAACTGGAGAATCTTTTCACGAGATTTCACTTGCATTTATGTTCCAAAAAGGATAATGCTGTCCCACTGATAGATGCAGAAGACCTGGCTAAGGTAAAGTATAACCCCAAGTTTCCCCATTACAGGTATGTTTGACCGACTTTTAGTAGGTAATTTGAGAAGAGGGAGGAAGGCCTTGCTTTTTAGTCGTTTTGCTTTAATTGCATTTATTAAATTATATATAAACCATTAAATTGGTGGGTTTAGTAATGCTTTAAAGAATTTTGTAACCTAAGAATGAAACTAATATATATTGTAAGTTTCCAATCCTTAAAAGAGATGGCTGCATTAGTTTGTATTTCACTATATATTGAAAATCAGAAAAATGCAGACATGTTTGAAGTCTGTTTTGTTTGACCAGCCATGATCCCCTCCATAGATACAGTTTAAAACTGAGTATAGATCTGAAGGGACAGGAGGATCTGGAGGTATTATTCGAATGGTTATCCAATGAAAACTTTTTTCTGGGCTGCTGACATCATGCCCAGGATGGTGGCCCCTACCAGCAGTCTGAAATCTTTGAAAGCCCAGCCAAAGCCGGAACTGAAAACAGCATATTCTTTCAGGAACCATGTTGATTAAAATCTAAAAATTAGATTTTTTCTAATTCAAAACCACATTCTGTAGCTGTGCCCATCTGCAATTGTGCATGGATGTGTCATGCCTTTGCAGTTACTATTAATAAATGAAGATTCTAAAAATTCCTCATGCCCTGCCTAAACATGGTTTTACCTTTAATATAGGGATAATAGGAAATGACATCTGTTGTTCTTCTTACTTTGAGTGTCACATGGTCCCACTTGAATAATCCTCCCTCCCTAAATTCTGATAAAACTGATTTTCTGTCCACCACTTTCCTTCTATAAAGTTTGTAAATAAATAACATAAATAAAATAAATAAATATGTAAATAACATAAATAAAATACATAAAATTTACAAATATTCCTATAAGAATATTTTGTTAAAATTAACCCCCTAGCGTTCTAATTCTGTCATTTTTTGATGCAAAAAGTGATCCTATTTTTTTTGCGTAGAAATTTTTGTTTATATTGTGGGCCTGTAATTCTTAGGATTAACTCCCGGGTATAATTATTATATTTATTTATTATATTAGAATCATAATTTATAAAATAATACATAATTATAAATCATTATTATAAAAAATAATGAAATATTAGCCCAAAACAATGTAATTTATCAAAAAAAAAAATTTTATCAAAAATTTCCTTCTGAAATTTTCCAAACAAGGGTGCAATATTATTGATTATTAATAATATAAATTATATGCAGATTTTAGAAAAAAAAAATTACTTCAATTCAGGAAGTGATTAAAAAGTCATTAAAAGGTTAGATCAAGGTCAGGGCTAATAGCGTGCAAAATGTAAATCAGGGCACTGGGCAATGATGCTTGGTGCACTACAATATGTATTTATACTTTTATTATATGTTTTGATGTGTTTTTACTTTAAAAAAAAAAATTTAAAAGCAGATTACATAGTAATCTGCTTTTAAATTTCCCGCCCCCAGAATCCATCACTCCACCGTATCACCCGGAAGATGTCACACATCTTGCTGGGTGATGCGGTGGGGATGTCCCCGCCCTACTTCATTCCCCTGCTCGCATCTCCCGGAGGCTGATCTCCGGGTGATGCGAGCAGGAGAGTGAGCAGCGGGGACATCATCCCCCACTCCCGGAGGGTGAGATCAGTCTCCGGGAGTAGGGGATGTCCCCGCTGCTCACTCTCCTGCTCGTATCTCCCGGAGGCTGATCTCCGGGTGCGGCGAGCAGGAGAGTGAGCAGCGGGGACATCCCCTACTCCCGGAGGCTGATCAGTCTCCGGGAGTAGTGGATGATGTGCCCGCTGCTCACTGTCCTGCTCACATCACCCGGAGATCAGCCTCCGGGAGATGCGAGCAGGAGTAGATCCAGGGGGTGCTGCCAGCGGGAAATCTCCGCTGGCATCACCCTCTGGATTTACCATTGGTGATCGCATCTAACTGCAGATGCGTGCAGCGGGGTGGCGGGGACCCCCGGGCAGGCTTTAAAAGCAGATTACTCCGTAATCTGCTTTTAAATTTCCCGCCCGGCCACGCCCCCCGACGGAGAAGTGCCCCGCCATCGCAGCGGCATCCTGCGATCGCCGCTGGACCGCGGGGATCAGGTAAGGGGGACCCGCAAAGGTACCCCGAGTGTGACTCGGGATTACCGCTTTTTGCAATTTTTCCGGCCCCGAGTCACACTCGGGAACACCCCTTAGGGGGTTAATGGTGTGGCAACATGGTCTCCTGAAATAAACTCTGATCTCTATTTGAACGCTGTGCTCACTGCCTTTCACAAGAGGGCCTGTTTTGTTAGCAACACTCTACGTGCTGTAGCTGGGTAAAATGTTTGCAGTTATTTGTTTCAGAGTCCTCATGTTGTTTCACAAGCAACAATAACCATTAATAACGCATTCTGTCAGTGATAACTATGCTGCATAATGTTTGCAAGATGTGTCAGTGAAGCTTAAAGCACTTTATTACACAATATCTCTCCATAGACACCATTCTTTTAAGTAGTTGTTGTAATGTAACACCAATTTTTTTTAAAAATTTCGGACAAAGTGGAGGGGGTTAAAACCTCTGGATTGGTCACAGGAACTTTTTTTGTTGCAACTTTGCAGCATTATGATTTTTCCTAATGTTCATGAAGCCTTCTTTAGAAAATTGAGCAGTTTTACTCCTGAACCCTTTAAAGTCTTATAAATCAGTTTCATTTCAATATGCACTTTATTCTTTAATGAAGGGGTTTCAACAACAAGAGATTGGTTTGTTTACCCTTAAATGTTTGTATTTCAGTTGCTTCTTCCAACCACTGGATCTTGAATTTCAAAGATCCTTTTCAGCAAGGCTTGACTCCATATTGTAAAAGTGCCCAATGGATACAGCAAACTCTATCCATGCCATTTGCAGGATTTGTTCTGCCTTGTAGGGGGGCTTTTTGCCTCACCTAAAGTTCTACTGACTGTGTTGTCACCTGAACAGGAAGCTAGGCAAACTAGCTTGGGAAATGTTGACTAATGCATTCATGTCATTGCATAAAAATGACAACTCTCTCCTGGTTGACTGTAGGAAGGGCTCTAAAGGATAGAATGAGGAGGAAAGTGAGACAGCATGGGAGTCTGTGCATATCCAAATCATGGACACTATAGTATATATTAGTGTCCAATCATGGAAAAACTCTTTTTGGTAATACATGTTTCATTTTTTTAATATACACATGTACAGTCTTTGTTTTGCAAACATATACATATGTCATACAGTGAGTACCAATGAGACCTAGAGCGCCACTCAATCAGCATCTATCAGTCTTTAGGCTAAAATCTCTGACAGAGCCAAATGGAGGACAAACAGTCTCTGCTCCAATTTATTAAAATGTAGGTGTAAAGCTTGGGCTGCTGAGGTCCATAGTTTGTTTTTTTTTTTTGATATTTACAGCGGATAAAGATAGCAAAAACATGTGAAATCATGCCTTAATATGCCACCATGGCTGTACGTGAAAACACAAAATATTCATATGCAAAGAAAACATTTAATTATGTAGTTCCAACCACAATAAAAACAATATTTACACAATACACAATTACTTTACTTTTACAAGGGAAAGTTTAACTTCCTTTTTTAATATTCAGACATTAGGAGCGAGATGGAAGCTTCAGTGGAGAAGTCTCATCACTTATGCCCCAAGCAATGGGCCTAGTTTAATGTACAGCGCTGCGTAATATGTTGGCGCTATATAAATCCTGTTTAATAATAATAATAATAATAGTTTAATAAAGCTGAAGAAGGTAGCTTATCATGGGAGAACCTAGGCGATTCAGTAATCCTAGAATAAATATAGCCCAGGATTAAAAAAAAATTGCCCGCTAATACCAAAAGATATTTAAGAGATCCATTTCAGGTTTGCTGGATCATCCAGGTTCTCCAATCTTCTACAGTCTTAAAGAGTTTTAATAAATCAGTCCCGATTTGAGAAATCAGGGGATGATTAAATTCATAATTTCTTTACAGACATAATATCAGTAAAGTAGGACCTAACCCCTCACCGAAACCAAAGCCAAAAATGAATTGTAAGCTTCTGTCCACAAGAACAACATCATTCAAACACAAGATTGCATATGTGTTTTCTGCAAATCTGAAATTAAACACACCTCTATCAGATGGGTAGTAGAGAAATGAAATAAAAAAGTAAAAGAGACTTGCAAGGAAAGATAACAAACTACGACCAGAAAGACCAGAGAGTGAATCATAGATAGATTGCATAAAAAAATGTCAATGAATCACACTTGGCACACAGAACAACTTCGTTGATTTCTGCCACCAGTGTCTATATTTAAAATTGTGTTTAGAACAGTTGTGCCCTGAGGCCCCAGATCTAATGCACGCTGCTCGGCGTTATACGAAAAGTCTCCTAATGCACATGATCGCTGGCTAGTCTCACTTGGTTGCAAACTAAAGATGTTTTCTTTTGAAATCGGTTTTGGGTGGTGTTTTTCTTAGTGCTTTTTTTTTTTCAACAGAGTAAGCTTTTTAACACAAACCTTACTGTGACCTCCCCACAGCGCCACATACAGATAAAATCTGGTATTACAATACAATGACATGCTCTCTTTGTCTGGTCGGCTTCCCTACGGACAAATATCTCCCTAAAAACTCTGGGTGGGGACATATCTGCTCATTCTGGCACCTCTTTTTATATCTTCAAGAACTCTCTCAACAATGGTGGTGTAGCACAAGTTTTATTCCATGATGCCTTATTCATCTACATAAAGAACATGGTACAGCACACTTTTAAAGTGAGCTAAAGGAGCCTAAAAATAAGCATAAATAAGCAATTCTTGAAATCAGAATTAGCAAGCCAAAATTGGCAACCTCAACAACCTGTGACAAGTGCTCCACCACTGACTATTCGTGCCAGAGATATTAGGATTGATTTATTAAAGTTCTCCAAGACTGGAGAAGATGGACTATAATAGGGGAACCTGAACTCCTGAACCAAATCCATTACTGGTTTGCTGAATCATCCAGCTTCTCCCATCATAGTCTGTCTTCTCCAGTTTTGGAGAGCTTTAATAAATAAGACCCATTAAATAGGAAGTAAAGTTTAAATTAGGACACTTATTTAATCATTAAAATGTTAGTCCATAATTAAATTATTAGCTGCAGGTGGAATCAAGTGGGCAGAGTGAGCCCCTGGCTTCCGACATGCCCGGTATTCTGCTACAGTAAGATACCCCCGCCAAATCTTTTTACTCTGTCCTAGTCCACCTGGGAGTTTAAAGCCTTCCCGTCCACCTTTGTGTGTTCCAGCTCCTCCTGTTTCATGTCAGATGGTGTGCAGACCCAGGAACTCTGCGGGGAACTTACTAACATATATAATGAAGGGCTTCTTTTAACAAGCAGGATACGAGTTTAAAGTGAGGTGACAACTGATGTATAAATTTGGATAACTCATATCTCTGCATTTGTCTATTATTACTGAAATTGTAATGTTGTCATGTTACAAACAGTATTAAGGAATACAAGATTTGAATTTTCGTGAAAGAATATGTGTGCAGTTAACATCAATAACAGACTAGAAAAAGAGAATGTAAAAGGGAAGAGAATGTGTGAATGGAAAGAGCCGGAGGGGTTAATTGATGAATAAACACCAGTACAGGCACACAATGGTCTTCTGTGTGAGATCAGCTCTGCCCTCCACTATATACCTATGTACACCTCCGAATACCTCCCCTTTGCCAGAGCAAACACACACAGGGTAAACTAACTAGAGGACAAAGGAGAGACAAATGTCACTTACAGGTGCAGTGTACTGTCCTCAGCTGAACCCCTGACTCGCCGCATATGGAAATCAGGATCTCAGTTTGTAAGCCCAGCTATACAAAGCTAAATTCTGAGCAATTTACTATTTCAGCAACTTTCTAATACAAATATTTATAATATTAATATTGTTGTAACATCTTACGACAGTGTCTTATTACTCCTGTAGCATCATATTACAGTCTTCCGGCTCCCGAGTGTCTTCTTAGCCCTGTACCATCATATTACAGTCACCCTGCTCCTGAGTGTCCCATTACTCCTGTACCTTCATATTACAGTCACCCTGCTCCTGAGTGTCCTATTACTCCTGTAACATCATATTACAGTCACCCTGCTCCTGAGTGTCCCATTACTCCTGTACCTTCATATTACAGTCACCCAGCTCCTGAGTGTGGTATTACCCCTGTACCATCATATTACAGTTACCCAGGTCCTGAGTGTCTTATTACCCCTGTAACATCATATTACAGTCACCTAGCTCCTGAGTGTCTTATTACCCCTGTAACATCATATTACAGTCTCCCAGCTCCTGAGTGTCTTATTACCCCTGTAACATCATATTACAGTCTCCCAGCTCCTGAGTGTCTTATGACCCCTGTAACATCATATTACAGTCACCTAGCTCCTGAGTGTTCTTGGTATGTAGTATTACAAATTATGTTTTGGGGGAAATGGTGTCTTGCAGGAATATTGTAAAAACCATCTTTACATGTGGATTACCCACATTGTAACAAGAATATTCTTAAAAAAAACTGTGACATACGACTTGTTCTTACGTTTAGGAAACAAGCTTTTTATACTAATATAGAACACAATCTAGTATACCCTAAAAAATCCTTGTTTCCAATACATCACACTTTCTCTTCTTCTCTAGTGATACAAACATAAGTAAGTAGGTAATCCTTCCTAGAAACAGCCGTTGATTTTCATCAGTTTGGCTTTGGATACAGATGACAGTGGATTCCAATATTTGGAGAAATATATTTGCCAATGTCTAAGGGAATTTGTATTATTTTGTGTTGGGCATTGACTGCTGATAGACAGGACATGTTATTCCCCCTTCCGTTTTTTCACTTACACCTTCAGGGTCTCTCCTTTGCTCTATGTCCCAAACCCCCCACCCCCCAGGAAAGAAGGTTTGCCAGAGTCCCCATACTCTGTCCCCAACGTCTGTTCGATCACAGATGTCTCCGTGAGAGGAAATTCAGCTGCTCCCATGTTTATTTGGCAAGAGAAAAGTTGGAACAGAGAGTGTAAAAATAGGAGGGAGGAGAGGAGTCACTCCTTCACTGCCAGGGGGTCCCGACAAAACCAAAGGACACAATGGCATGTTGGGAACAGTGCAAGCAGGAATGGAGTTACACTGTGACACAGACAGTTTGTCCCTCCTAGTGCATGGTGACACAGACAGAGTCTGACCATGGCAGAGGCCCGTTGTTTTGAAACAGAGAAAAAGGACACCACTTTCATATATGCAGTACATTGCTTGGTCCCACGAGACAACCCCATACATCCTATTAGATGCCAAATTCAGTTTCCTAGTAACAGCATAACAAATGTCGTCTGTCAGCATTCTGAGCACAAAATGACCCAGGACATATCTAAAGAATCTCCTTTAAAGGAAAGATTTATCCAACCAGAGATGCGAGTTGGTCATCCCCTGACCTGACAGGTTATAGACAGATTGCTCAATATTGCATGTCTGTACCTACCTTTAAAATCTGCAGATACTCCCTGGTTGATCTTTGGGAAAGAATCTGCTGTCTGATACAGATTTTGCTACATGATCACTATTGTCCCCTTGATATATGGCCAGGAACAAAGGTGTCTACTCTGTGCATAATAATGCATAGCCAAAACAGTGTAAGTCACATCTGTGTTACAGAATGAGCACGTCTATAGGTAGGCATAAGGCGAAGGCACTCAATGTTTTGTTGCAACCAAATTGTTAGTATGTCACATACAAGGACACAAAAATATTTTTGAGGCAAACCCCATAAAAACAAGTGTCATAAATAATAAAACTCAACTCCCTGCAATCTTCACCAATTGAAGGCTTAGCTGACAAACGTTTTGGCCTTCTACATTCCACAGGGGACCAGAGCTGACCCAAAGATGTCAATGGTCATTATAAAAACCCAGAGTAGACGAACATTCTGGATTATTAGACCCTAAGAGGGATGTCCTGCTGCATTTTGAATGCTTATAGTCAGCTGGTGGCACAGTTGCAACGTAATAATTTAGATTCTTTTTCCCATCCATGTATGGACACTAATAGGTAAATATAATTTTTATGACATTTACATGCTTGGTGTGGCTCATGATACATGTATCTGCCTGCAATAAAAACCTGCTGGGTAAACAGACATTTTGGGGCCTGGACTGTTTAGTGTCAAGCTGCTGTGAATAATGTTTATTTGCTTTTATTTTTGTGGCAACGTTGGCCCTGTTAAAATTATGATTTTTGTTGCATTTAATGAACTGTTGTATAGCGAGCGTTATGTAGTGTCTTTTTAGGTAGCATGCTGTTGTCATTCTGATGACTCTAGTAAGTTGTTTAGTTATTGGTTACTATTGGTTATTTTTTATTTATTTATTTATTTTACATCTCTGCTTTCTGCACTCTGTTACCAAAGGAAGTCGAATATCCAGACAAAGGGAAGTTTGTGCCAAAAACTAAGAGTAACTCGACACTTGGGGAAGCATTTGTCTGTTTCAAGGAAACTGTGACAAGGAAAATGCCTGTGCTATTAGGCTCCTACAGAAGCAGCCATTTCCCTGACTTTTGTGCTGCTTTTTTGTTTTGGATAAGGAAAGTTCATTTTTCCTAACCAGGGTTCCTCCAGGGGTTGCTAAGGGTTCCTTGAGCAATGAGCAAATAGGACCTCTCAGGTCAGCATAATTGACACCATTGACATTTTGGCTATCTGTAGTCATTCTTCCCACTGACCACCATGCTAATATACTGTAAGCTGTGGATAAAGTAATTATAACATGGTTTTCCTGAAGACATGAAGGTAATTTAAATAACTCCCCCATATTCAAAAGGTTTTAACTGATTTAATTCTCAGCACTTAGGTTAGCAAACCGTTTCTTCTATATGGACTTAATCATGTGGGGGTTTGGCTTTGTGACCAAGTCCATTGGAAACAGATAATTTCAAGTGATATTCCTGTCACATAGCAGGATGTCACTTAGTCATCGGTTCTGATAAATTTTATTCTCTTTGCATATCAGAATTTTTAAAAATAATTGTATAATAAAATAAATAAGGAAAAAGTAATTTATTAATAGTAAAGTAATAAAGAAAAATGGACTATTATTCCAATTATTGTGTTCTCTCTTCACATAAAATATTATGTGAGGCTGGTGGAATTGCCAGAACTGCCAGTACTGATTGTGTTTCTTTAAGATTAAAGCTTTCCATACATGTGGCAACTTTGCAGGCTTTCAGTTAGCTCTCAATACAAAAACATAATGGTCCACAAAATCCTGAAACCCTCACTTTCACTCATTTTCTCATCTCAAGATGATTATAATTATTGATTAAAATCAACCAAAACCAAGCATATATATGCTGGTGGAAAATGTAGAAAGGTGCCATGTATAAAGCTGAGCATTACAAATTCTACATACTACAGCTTTCTCCAACACACCAGTATCTGTATAATGTATGTTGGTATAAAAGAAAGTCCATATTTTAACATTTCTGCAATGGCAAGTTCTACCTTGCTGCTATTCCATGGCATGTGGCGGAAAAACAGATGTCATGACAGCAAGAGAAAAAGGATAGGCTTGCTTCCCCCTTGTGCTGCTTAATACACCTAAGTTGAAAGAGTTAGTGTCTAGCAAGGTTATTCCATATGAAGAAGCCTCCTGCATCCAACTGAAAGCCAGAAAATTACATCAGACACAAAACTTGACCTTCACGCTAATCCTCTTGTGCAAATCCATTGTGTGCTATGTACTAACAGAGGGGTATATATTTAGCTTATTACCAACAAGAATTAATTCATAACTGAGGAATGAGTCACTTTCAGCAGAAAAAAAAAGCAAAATTCAAATGTCAACACTTACTACACACACTCTAAAAAAAAAAAAATTCCTGAAATTAAATGTACATGTACTCTGTACAAGCCACTAATTGAAACCCTGTATTACTATGACAATTTCACAATTCAGGTTTGCAGGATTTATTACAGAAGCTACATAACTGCATTGGGCAGAGAAAAATCTTACCTGTACTTCACTTTTTGTATATAAGTATGTGTTTTTTTTCAAGTTAAAAGCATAAGGAATGTTAAATATATCAAAGAGAAAGGTAATATTGACCCATTAATTTAATCTGTTAACATTCAGAACAGGAATTATTTACCATAGATAAAATATTACTGCACCTGGTAGTAATGTGGCAGCTTCCCATATTTCAATGAGAAATGCTGATACAGTGCTATGGGACATTGTCTGTCCTTCCTATCACATGGTGATACAGGCAGGAGGAACTATGGTACGTGGATTT
This sequence comes from Pyxicephalus adspersus, assembly GCF_032062135.1. Classification (NCBI taxonomy): domain Eukaryota; kingdom Metazoa; phylum Chordata; class Amphibia; order Anura; family Pyxicephalidae; genus Pyxicephalus; species Pyxicephalus adspersus. The sequence goes on from NC_092859.1 coordinate 12,025,860, forward strand.
TGTCTTTCCTACCACATGGTGACCTAGATAGAAACAGTTATGTGGCATGGATTAGGTAATTCCCTCCAAGGGTTGACACAGACAAGAGGAAATATCTAAAATGGAGTCTGTCCCTACCACCAATGAGTCACACAGGAGGGGCTGTCCCTGACACCAGAGGGTGACACAGACTGGAGGGGTTCTGTCACATGTAGTCTATCCCTGACACCAGAGGGCGACACAGGAAGGGTGGTGTCACATGACTGTACCAGCCACCACAGGGTGACACAGATAGGAGCAGCTATGTCACATGGAACTTGTCCCTCCCACCCGAGTGCAACACGAATAGGAGGAGCTGTGGCAAATGGAGTTTGTTCTCATTTTGGCAGGATACACACTCACACACTTAAATATTTGTGTGCCATGAATTCTCCTCTTGCATCTAAAGACTAAAAATCACCCCCGGACATTCAGCCATGCTTTTTCTTTTCTTTTAGTCATTCTCCCTAACGGTAATATTAGACTACAAGCTCCACCAGGGTACAGGGAATATTGTAAATAATTCTATATTTTCTGTAACATTCTGCATAATAAATTGGCCTTATAGAAAGATGGTTAACAAATAAAAGTTAATATGATTGCATTATGTCTTTACGGGTAGGTTCACAGCTTTGCTTTGTAAAATACTTGTGCATTTGAAAACACATTTATATGTGCATTTTATATGTATGTTTACTGTGATGTATGATGATGTATGTGTTTCCTTTTTTAAACGGAACCGAAAGGGGGCAGAGGTTCAGTTTTTTTTTATACAAAATATATTACCGTTAATTGTACACGCATTTTATATGTCATATTGTTTTTGAAGGAAACACACTAGGGCGTTTTTACCATACCACATAATACCATTTCTATTCAGAAGAGTAATACCTAGCTCATGATGCTTTTTAATTGTGCAACATAGGTGTGTATGGGCCCTAACTATGATATCAGGTGTTAAATTTAAAAAAGTTGATATATATGGATAAATTGTACTTGGATAGCATTTATATTATTATCAATATATAATTGCTCCTCAACAATTTGCACCTCTATCCATTTTTTCTTGCATAATTGTAAGATCCTGGGCCCAGGTGTCATAGTGACATTGTTGTGATGATGTCACAAATCTCGACATCATCCTAGTAGACTCATAAAATGTGCCCCATATCTTCATAAATGAAGGTGGGGGTACCAAAAGCCTGTCCAAAAGATGTATGAGCATGTTTCCTGATCTCCCTCAATCCTGCAGAAAATGTACACCCCCCACCCTTATAACTCTATCATCCTTAGTCAGGATTTTTGTAATATCCTATTTATCAAAATCAAACATGTTGCTGTACATAGAGATACATAGTTATTATCTTTACAGTTCTGTGAACTCAGTGAATGTTTCATCAGTGCAGAAAATATTTGTGAATGGCAGGTCATGTGTGGCAGGTCATAGGTCAGGTTCTGCTCCATATGGGCTGTGACCTTCCTCACACTTCCAACCAGAACACACATTTGCGCTTTCACCACAGGATCCGTTGGTTCCCTGGCCAAAATCAGCACAGGCATTGTTGATCACTGATCTATTAACACAGTCACTCGCTATTTTTCTTTTCTTTTTTTTTTTTGGTTTTCTGATTAGGTGGAAAACTTCCAGGACACCTAATTTTCTTTACAATGTCTCTTGTCTACCCAACCTGCTACATGCCCCAATCATTATATTCACACATTTGATCTTCTAACTGCCCCAGTTTTATAGGCGTTCCTATTGATTCTTAGAGGATAAGCTCTACAGGAAAGTAAAATGTATTAATGGTTCCAGCTAATTTGTCATTTATTCAATAACGGCAATTAATCGAATTACTTCTATGAATTCTATACAATTATCGCCTAACAGTGATTTGTTAGTTTGTTTTGCCTAATAGAGTGTGAGCTCTGTAGCTGCAAAATGTATGTTAAAATAGGAAAAATCCTTGGTTTTCCCATTTGCTGTACTAATTCACTATATACATATAAGCTGTACACAAAATCGTGGTATTTGTACTTTTTTCTGTGCCTGTGTAGATGTTTGCTGGTTTTACTGCAACTGTCTTTGTTGCAACCTTGTTGGATTAATTAGCAGTATGTAATGGTAATACTGTTATTTTTTTGCCTAAATTTGTATTCTGGATAACATTGTCACTTCTGTCTATTTGTGCATGCCATCAATGCCAAAGCATGTCTGGGTAAAGTTGTATTGGAGTTTGCACCAAGCTAGCTGGTAAGTCTTTAAGAACAAGGGAAGGTCAAGTAATGACTACCAAACAAGCAGTTAATTATATTATACCTATTGATATACAATAAATATACATGGCTCCATGGACGGATTTGTGAAAGAGAATTTTCTAATACTGCATTGATGTTCTGGCACATAGCACATAATATATATATATATATATATATATACATACACACACATCTATACACACATACAGTATACACGTATCATTTGTTATTAATTTAATTAATTTAAAACATTTTTTTAAAGATTAGTTTGTCTTTTAATGTACTCAAGGACATTATGCTTCGTGGTCTTTGATGGTTTTACTTCACCATTATTAAAGTAATTTTCTATTTAAATTGTATTTATTTTTATATGCTTTTATCAATGTATCGATCACATCTTTGATCTCCTATATCCAAAATGAAAACTGAACACTTACGTCATTTTAGTTTTTAGAAATGGTGAACTGTATACATTTGAAAACATAGTGAGAAGCGATAAATAAGTAGCTATTTACAAAATAGTTTAAAAAGTATTAACATACCTTGATTTTCTAACCAGAAATATTTAGTATTTCTATTTTTTTCCTTTAAAATCTGTATGCGTATAAAGGCAAACCTGACTTGCCAGTCCTTAGTAAAGTTTAGGCCCTAAAAGCCTAACAGGATGCACATGGTTCCCCATTACCAGATGTTGACCACTGCATTATGTATCCATAATAGTATTTTGGAGTAATGACAATTGATGTTATATATTATTTGTTTATGAAATAATATAAAGCATGTTTTGTAGCCTTGTTTGTTTCCCTTTTTCTATTTTTTTTTTTTTTTTTAATATTCTACCATAGATTTCCATGAACTGGAGCCATGTCAATTCGGGTTTTAACAAATGGAGTAATAAAGGCGTTTAACTTGAGAAAAAAGCTATGCTACAGTAAATGTGAGTAGACAGTAATGCAAGGCCAAGACTTACCAGGCGTGTGGACGAAAAAGGCCAGGTAGAGGTCCAGCTCTTTGATGGACACCCCAATGTGGTGAGGCTGTACGCACAGCCCTGGGTTGGAGCATTGGGGTGACTTATAGAGACGTTCCCCATCTGTGCTCTCCAGCGGAATCCCCTTAAACAGGATGACCATCACCAGGTCCAACCTCCACACCTTATCTGCCTGGCGAAGGCAGTCAATCCTTCGAATTTTGCCCTTCTGGTCTGGATTGGAGAGGACACAACACGGAGGTTTCTTCCCAGTGATGGTCAGGACAAAGTCCTCTCGAAACTCTGGCCGGATGTCTTTCCTCAGCTTGGCCAAGAGCCGTGACGCCCACTTCTGCTTGATCTCAGGCTTCTCCCCTAATAACTCGTCCTTCACCGCCCTCTCCTCATCCTTTGACATCCGCTTTTCGTGCTTCTTAAAGTATTTGCGCTTCCTTGCTTGCAGATTGAACCATGTGTATGAGAATGCACGCACATGGGGTAGAAGAGCTTCGATGAAGGGGTGAAATTCATCCTGAAAGAAAGAAAAAAAAACATAAAAAAATAAAGTTAAGATGCCAAGAAAAAGTTGTTTTTAAATATGTAATTTAATTGACATTTGAACTTATTAAGTTACTGTTAAACAGTTTATCTAAGCCAATTTTCATGCAAATTATTTAAATGTCATATTGTTAGGAAAATATTATATTATAGTTGCTTTTTATTTATTTATTTATTTAACTATGGTGGAAAAAAAGTTAATATTATGAATCGTTTTGATGACATGATATGAAAAAGTGCAAAAGGGGAACAATTTACCATCTCTAGGTGTCATATCGAAGTCCTGACGGTATTTAAAAGCATCCAGATTCGGAACTCATCAGAATTGCAATGAGAGAGAAAAAAGGAGGACACGGAGCGGATTGATAAATAAAGAAATGTAAATATGAAAGGGATCAAAAGAGGTTGGAAGCATACAACGGCAGACGAACCTATGCGTATTCATATACAGAGCATGAAGTCCTTTTTCCTAAATGTGTGGATGCGAAGGGAACGCGATTGTAAAAAGAACAGATGTATATGAAGACAAGGATGGCAATATCTCAAAAAGTTATTAATGTAAAGGCCTCAAAAGAACAAATACGTAATTCCAAGTACTAAAAAAAAACAACGGAGGCAACTTAATTGTCGTCCGCAAAACGGACGGAACATGGAAGAAAAAATTAAAAAGAAAATTTCTTGGTATGCATTAGAATACTACAGATGGATTAACAAAACTGACAATGCAAAATGAAAGGAAGAGAAAAAATGGATGGTTAACAGAAAAAGTGTTTTTTTTTTTCAAGGAGATTTGGAGCAAAAAAGAAGGCTGTTTTTTTTCTATCCGCTTAAACTCTCTCTCTCTCTCTCTTTCTCTTTCTCGTTCCCCCTCTCTCCTGCTTTCACTCTCCGTGCTGAATTGGTGGCCAGCATCGATGCCAGGGAAAAGAGAGAGGAAAAAAAAAGAGAGAGAGAGACTGATTCGAACAGACCCACCTTTTTGGCAAAGTGAAATGAAGAAGCTGGCCAATAGCAGAGAAAAAGGGAGGGGAGAGTGAGAGAGAGAGAGAGGGAAGGGTGGAGGGAGGTGTAGAGCTAAAGAGAGAGAGAGCGTGAAAAAAATATTGAAGGCAGAAAAAAGGTTTTGCCAAAACCGACAACTTAAAAAAAAAAAATTGCATATGCGAAAGTTTGACGATTTACTTTCTTTCAGCCGATGAGCTTGAGAGTTATTGGTTGTTGACTTTCTCTTCTGTCCTGTTATCTTTGCTATTATTTATTTTGGTTTCATTTTTAATTTTGATTTATTTTGCCACGCAGTTTTTGGCTCAAGAATTAAAACAGTCGCTCATGGCTGAGGATGGTGTGTGCGCGCGCGCGTGTGTGTATATGTAGAGGGGGTTAGAGCGATGAGGCAGGTGCCTGTTTGTTGTTCTATTTATTTTATTTTTGTATCAAAAACCTGGGCACGGTAATCACCAAATACCTTGCTATTCCTCATCCAAAAAACAGAAAATCACCCTCTATTAATAGCGAAATTAAATATGAAATATCTCTTTCCCTTTTTCCTCCCTCTACTCCTTCACTCTGTCGCTCCTGTCTCGCTCCCTCGTTCTCTGCGGTTTTGCTGGCACTGCCCAATATATTCCAGCCAAGTCACACATTTTAAAGACGCTGCTTTTCAGAGTAAATTTCTCTCTTCTGTTTTCCCAGCTTTTTTTCATTTTCTCCATACACTCTCTCTTCCTACTATCCCACACTAAGGATTTTAACCCTTGCAGCACAGAAGGCTACAGATGTATTTGTCCGCAACGACCTTCGTTCCTTCAGGTTTTTTTCTTTCAAGCACAAAAACCTATTTTTTATTTTCCTTTTTATGGCTTTTTTTTCTTTATTTGTGCCACTTGCTATTTCACCTATTTTACCCTGACATTTGTTTATTTCTTATAATTTAGATTTTTATCCTATTCTCCATCTTTATATATGCAAATTATACATTTTTGACAAGTAAAAATGTTCTATATATATATATATATATATATATATATATATATATATATATATTATGTTCCTAGACATAAAATTAAATATATTTTCCAGCCTTTTTTCAATTGTGTTACAATAGTCCACAATAATTAGCATTTTTTTTGCTGTAATGTTTAGCTTAAGTGTCGGCATTTTTTTCCCTATGTCCTATTCAGACTTTTGCATTTTTTTTGCCTTTTTAACGTATTTTAATGTGTCATAAAAACATTTTTCTTTCTACGCCTACATTTTACCTTTGCTCTTTTGTATGGCAATAAAAACTTCCTTTCACCTGTTTTTGTTTAATTTATTTACTTCCTACAAAGTTTTTTTTTAATGTTTTTAAACACCTTTTTTTATTTAATCTGTTTTACAAGGCATTGACAGACTTTTTCATCTCTTTTTAACACCTCGTCTTTTTTCTCCTTTGTTTGATGGTCTGTAGATGTCTCTCTCCTTTTCTTTATGAAGCACTTTCTATTTTATTTTAAATCTGTACTCCTTTCTAACCCTTTTTTCTTGCTTATATGTTAGCTTTCTAAAAGTTTCTCTTCTTGTCCCGCTCTGGAAAGTTTCTATGTAACCTCTATTTTTTCTACATTCCACGCTGTTTACTATCACTGTGCAGTAACTGTTCCCAGTATTTTTTTAGTATTTATTTTTATTCATTTATTGCTTTTCTTTTTCATTTTTGTATCTCTATCTTTACAATATATATTTACACTCTTTAGGGGTTAGTTTGTTGCTCTTTAAACATTTTTATTGGTTTTCCTCTTTTTTCACTGTACTTTATTCTACATTCATTGCAAGCTATAAGAATTTAAACTTTGTATTGTTTTAATTTTTTATATTTACATAGACCTGGATTACACCCTTGCAAGCATAATACTTGTACATGTGTTGTCTGTCGCTCTTTTCACTTTCGTAAGCTTGCCTTTTTGGATTGTTAACCCCCATTCCTAACTAAATATTCTGGCAGATCTGTAGACTGAATCTTTTTGCTCATTGATAATTCTAGATACCGAGATAGCTATCTAAGTAATACCTTTGTTACTTTCTGTTCCTCAATTGTTGTGAAAATGCAATATACCGCCACTAACAAAACTACAGCCTGCTATTCACCTTTTAAATGAGAATGTTGCACTTTGGCAAAATTAACTCTGCTATTACAAAATGTGTTTATTTGCATTCACAAAGTGAATATATCTATAGTTATATATCATCATATAAAAAAAAAAATAATACAATGAAAAGACCAGCTTCATTCCAGTATACTATTTCTAGCATTCCTTTACAATACGCACAAAGTACAATTGTTTATATGACTTTACACAGAACACATAAAAGCAACAAATATATTTATTATTGTTGTATCTTAAAAAAGATATTATAGAATGGTGCAGACGTGTGAAGTAAATATTTATAAACATTATGCTCAAAAGGTAATACATATAAAAGTCATATAATTGACATAATTCTTTTTAGTTACTGTGAAATGTTTTGCAGTTTATAAAAAAGAGGGGGCTTACCGTGTGCATACAGTATTTAAATAAACTTTTTAAAAATAAACTTTATCTTATTCAGACCTGTAAATTTATCACCATAAAATATATATATATATATATATATATATATATATATATATATATATATATATATTATATAATATATATATTACATTCTTGACAATCTCTACCAAAAACAGTACAAAAAATAATTGATATGAACAAAATGCAGGACTACTAATATTACATTTTACCATTTAAACTGTTGTGTACATTTTATTTAAATTTAAGTTACTTCCTACTTGTAGCTGAAATATTAGTATTTATTACATAGCAGCAAAATACTAAATTAAAATAGTCATCTATCATTATATACAGTAAAAAGAAAAAAAAACCATGCCCTGCCAGATTCATCTGTATAACATGGCCAGTATTGATTTTGTACGGTAGCTGATTAGTTTCCCCTGCAATGCGGTATTATTACTACAAAAGTGTAAGGTACACCTTACAGTAAAGATCGACCAAACATAACTACAACCTATCAATATTATCAATAGGGATTCAACAAAACCTGGCAATTATTCTAATGTATAATTCACCTACAACAAAGGGAATTGGAACTTGCAGTCAAATTGGCTTTTAACCTAAAACCAGATAAAACTAGGGTTTCTGTGCCAGTCCATCAGGATGTATTGTGATTTATCATAGATTCTATCTGAGTGAGCCATACCTGCTCATCCGTAAAACTACAGTAAAACTGTTAACAATGGTTTTCAAGTCACATACATCCTATATCAATGATAAAATGCACATATAGTCAAACACACAGTCATTAAATGCATAGAACAGTTATTAAACTACTAAAAAAAGTTGGCCAGAACATGTGTACGGTAAACCAAAGAAAAAGCATGAATCAGAGAAAATAATGCAAAACACAAGCAGCATTTTATAGAAATAATACTGCATTAAAGTCCTATTTATGATTTTTTTCCGAAGGAAAATGAAAAGAAAATTTAGAATTTTAACTGTAGCAAATAAAATTAAAATAATTTGAGAAAATGAATGCAAATTGTAAAAACAGGAACATTTTTAAGCAAGGATCTGATTCGTTTTTACTACTGATAATGTTGCGTCTTCATTGCATGATAAGTTATTGATGAAGTCACATTTTACAGTCTTGTTGGAAGCTTTCATTAGGCTGTCGTGTCCTAAGTCTGCACTGGGGTAATACAGGGCAGGTGCCTGTAATGAATTTGTCATGAGTGGTGTGTAAAAAGGACGCTAAAGTGGTACATGCAAAAAACACCTGTATAGGATGAAACTGCTTTTATCCCACAGCCAGGAATATGTCCTCGTGGATCAATCAAGAAATACTGGGAGAAAGAAATGAGCGTGCGAGAGAAAAAAAAAAAAACATTGAAGACTTTTTTTCACACAAAGCAAAATTTAATCCACAGACTATAAAAGAGAAATGTTTTATTGTATGTAAAATAGTTCCATATTTATTGTTTAGATAAAGGTAATATATATATATATATATATATATATATATATATATATACTAGACCTTTGCCTTATTTTTTCTTATGATAATAAAAAGATGGAACTATGAAGAAAAGATTTGCAAACATGTAAAAAAAAATAAAGAATCTGTTCTCTTGAAAAATGCACCTATTGAATAGAAGAGATTGTACACATTTCCAAACATTTGGCTTTACTATTCACGTGTCAGTGCCTTAAACAACAAAATCAATGAGACAAACTTTCAACAGACTGACTGACTGACCAAAACCACATCAGCAATATCTGACACAATGAAAAAAGTTCACTAAGCAGAGCTCCTGTGGGCAATACAAGTTAGTCAGGCTCTATACAGTATTATAACGCTTCCCAGCTGTATATGCTGTAGACACATATATATGTATATGTGATGCACACAGGTTATGCATTTTATGCCTCTCCAAAACGCTCCTTACCCTGCAGTATCACTTAGAGACACTGATTGATGCTGGCCTAGTTTTAATGGAACAAGTACAGACACATTAGATATAACCCAAACTCTAATTAGTTCCTCATTAAACAGACCTTAACTGATCCTAGAGTTTGTGGCTTTTTTTTTACTTTAAATAAAATCTGTAAATGTTAGTGTATTATTCTATTTAGTATTAGTGGTATTAAGGGGTCATCTTATTTGGATTTTGGAACTCTTTTGTATTGCTATTTTACATACAATTAGTATTTCATTTCTATTGTTTAGGAGCTCTAAAATTGTGTCTGCTAATAGAATGTACTGCAAACCTTACCAATATGGTGGCTTCTTTCTCATGGAGAAAAAATGGGCATTGACTAAAGGGGCAGGGCGTAGGCTGTAAGATAAGTAGATTAATGCCACTCTTTAGGTAAGTATTTCTCTAAATTTTCAACATGGGGTAACCCCCTGAAATAACTTGCAGGTCCCAAGGAACACCCTTCTATAATTACTACGTTCACAGCTCACAGTACATTAGCTTGGTGGTCAATTGAAAGAATAGGATTGTCTGGCCAGGAAAGGATGCCACCCTTACAGACCACTAAAACGGTGATAGGTGTCAGTTAAACTTACCTAAAAGACATAAAGTGCCCATTGCTCAAGGAACCCCTCGCAACCTCTGGAGGAACTTAAGCATTCCGTGGAACTCTGGTTGAGAAACACTGGTTTAGGTAAAGACATTAGCATCTCATCACTCTGCTACCTTAAGGAAAGGTCTCTGGGTTACCTCAACATTTTGACTACTATGTATATTGTAGCAAAATAATTTAGCAAAAAAAAGAAATGAAAAGAAGATTTCTCTCTGAGGGCTGGTGACTTTTTGTATGATTGTTTACATCTTAAAACAGCACCATCTGTACTGTCTTTTCATTCAACAATTGATCATTATTTTGGTTGGGTATGCAGTTGTACATGCTACAGAGGAGCACTTCTGACATGGATGACGTATATGACGTATTTTATGTCAAGGTGTGGGATATGGCATTTGTGCTTAAGGGCTAGGCTTTGGAACCCAGGAATTTTCTTAAATCAAGACCATCGGTAGTTATAGCAACAACTAATACTTTCATGTTATCACTTTTTAGGGCTTACCTGATCAAATCCCACTTAAAGTTATCCAAACCATACCATCAGTTTAGAAAGCCAGTAGAAGATTTCTGAGCCTTCATTGGGCTTTCCAGAAGGGCAACCACTGGTGCATATAACTTAGAGAAGACTAGAGGATCTAGAAAAGGAGTCTCTAGAACTCTAGAGGATGATGTTTGAAGGTTGGACCGGGATCACTTAATATTGTATTGGAGGTTGCAAACCCTATCTATTTTGTAATGCTTGCAGAAGGTGATGGAAAACCTGAAAATAAACCCTGAAAGTCTGCTTTAAGTAGTGAAGGAATGAATACAATAAATCATTGGAGCACCTTCAAAATAGGTCAACACGGGCATCTTTAAAGATAAGGCGCAGGTGTTTCTCCTTAGCAGATAGGCTTGCATGGTTCTTTCAAAGTAAACCTTCAAAGAAAATACATTTGATACCTAAATGTTCACACACATTTGACTTTCCCCTCCCTCTCTATCCACTGCTAAAACCCCGGAAACCCCATTGTGAAGATCTCTTTACACTGAAAAAAAACTTTAAAAATATGAAAAGTGTTCCAACTATTGACCATTTTTTTTGTTCTTCCCTTCACCCTCATTGATCAGATTTCCTATCTCTTCCTGTCTCTATGGACCTTTGTCACCAGGTAGGTCATATAGAAGTATCTCTCCAGCAAGGACATAGACAACAGAAAAAAATGTTTCTATCCCTTTCATAAATTATTAAAAAAAATGGCTTGTTTTGGTGTTTAAAATCTGGTATAAATCTTAAGATAAGTGTGTGGTTTATTTTGGGGGCTGATATGAGCAGGATTCTGGTTGCTTTTTTGATGCCATTGACAAGAACACACGAGTATCTCGCCAAACAAGACTCTTGCTAACATTATTCATGGCAATCAACTTTCTATCAGAAGAAAATGCACTCATGTAGTAATCATTGTGTAAAGAGCAATTCTGTGTGGTAACTAGTCGTAAGCTAAAAAGCCTCTCAAACAGAGGTGGGTGAGCCCAGTAACATGACTTGTAAATGTTATTGACTGGGCTCACCTGTCATAGAGTGTTCTGTTTTAGGCAGAGAACATTCGCTGGTATGCCCAGCAAAGGCCACATAGTGTTGTCCTATTTCTCTCATGTACAACCAAAACTATTTTTTAACCTATAGATGAGATAAATATACAGTGAACACAGCTTACTCTTATTCACTAAGTTGCAAAATCATTACTGAGAGGAGAGAGCAGGTGGTGGTAAACAGCCCAGCCATTGCTCTATGGTTGGAGCAGGGTAAGCTGAGCCATTGAATCACTGCTCGGATGGGGCTGCAGGATGAAGTGATATGCTAATTTATTGGTGGTAGCCAGAAGCAGGAAAAGCTAAACTGCTAAGTCACTTCTAGACTGGAGGAGTAGGGTGGCCTGATCTGCTAGGACTCTACAATGCATGCAAAGGAGATCATTGAGGGCTTTTTTAAAGCTCACTCACTGCTTGTTAAGCTCTTATCAAAAACTTGCAGTTCTATCTCATATTAAGTCTTGCCAAGCTTAAAAAGTATCTACAAATGGTTAATAAAAATAAAAACTGCACAAAATATAGAAGAAATGTTTATTATGAATATTTAAATATATAATTGAGCAACAAGTGTCCTTATATGTTAAGGCTGATCTGTAGTGAAATAATTACTCCTCTACACCCCTTTAACTAAACACTGGTATTAAATGCCTAAAGCTGTGGTTATGCGGCGGACCTCAATTTTCACCTGGAGTTTGGCTAAGTGTGCATGCAAGGAGTTTTATTAGGTGTTCATAAATCAAAATAAATATCCAGATCCCTCGTGCACCTTCACCTTGATGAATAGATAAGAACTCACTCCAAGAATCCTCTCTTACAGGGTTTTAAATGCTTGCGATTAATTGCATTTAGGTATGATTTATAATAAATAGCTGTGCAAAGGCTAGGTCCTACAAGCTTCATGAAAATAACAGGCCTGATTTAATAAATATCTCCAAGACTGGAGAAGATAGACTCTCACAAGAGACCGTAGGTGATCCAGCAAACCAGGAATGGATCTGGTCCAGGACTGAAAACATTAGCCACCTAATAACATGATTTTTAAGAAATCTATTCCAAGTTCACATTATTCACTTCAGGACATCACACAAGGTGACCAGTGATGACCCCAGTCATACAAAAACCATGTAACGAGATGTAGCGCTTCCCCTTCTACATTCTTGTATGTGATATTGGAACTTCAGGGTTTAGTATCTTTTATCCAGATCTTCCTAACTCTTTTTTCTGACTGAACCATGGCAGAAAGACAATATGACTCCCAGTTAAGAGAAATTAAGGACTCTTGGATTGCACATCATATCTATAGGTCTATTTATTCATTTTATGGTGATGTGAGTTTGAAAAGAAGTGCTAGCTCCCCTAAGCTTTAAGCAGCATTTACATCTTGAAACTGGCTATTTACTACATGACATTTTACCAAAACAAATCTCTCCATAAGGTGCAGAATACTCTGTACTGGCCTTTCCTTTACCTTTCTCATGTAAAATAAGCCTGTCATAGAAGAAATGTAAGGCTGCATTCGCTGACCACCTAAAATGCTGATTGCTTAGATATTATCATCCTGACTCCTTGGCATTGACTAAACAAACCTGATACAAGTACTCGGATCGGTAAAAGATCCTTATTTGCATGCTCATTATGGGTCAATGACTCGGTGTATGAAGGGGCAGCATGACAGCCAAGCAAAATCATGGTTTCTGTGTCTTTCACTGATGAAAAACTGCTGTATGCAATTTGGATGAATGTCTGTACATGTTATGGTTATGTCTGCAATAAACCAGCAGCTCTGGGTGCTCATTTGGCCACAGGGGCATGAAGGATTGATTTGTATTTTCCCACCCATTTCCTAAATTCGTGGTTCCAATGATATGTGACTACCTTATGTTTGCAGAAGGCAATGCTCTAGTAGCTTCTCACTTTAACATATTTAAGGGGTATTACTTTTTTTAAGCACAAATTGTGATTCCTGGTTTATTTTTCTCTTGCCTTTACCCATTTCTGCTCATATTTCCCTCTTCTCTCATTTTTCCCTTTTTTTCTCTCTGGATCTCTCTGGCAGGGTTGGAAAGGTTTGGGGAAGGGGGAGAGTTTCCACGGTAACAGACGGTGTTACCCTGGCATGGTGTCACCCTGGCACACATGGCAAATGGTGTGAGCCGGCTGCTGACGTGAGCAGAATCCCCTCCAGAGGGCAGAGAAAGAGAAAAAAAGGTAAAATGCAAGAGAGAACAGACAAAGAGACAGACAGCTTCCTTTTCTGCGCTGTTAAACTTTCATTCAATGTCAAAGTTGTGTGCATCAGATGCTTCTCTCTTCCTTTGCTGAGTGTAATCTTTGCATCAAAGGAATCCCATGATTCAGTGTTGTCTGTCTTCTGTACTCTGTAGGCTTTTACATCTTTTTTTCCCCCTGTTTTTCCTCCTCCTTTTAAAATGCCATATAATTGCCATAAAAAGTTGTAACCTAAAAAAATGTATTAGACCTTAAAATTTGCTTTAAAATCTATCCTAAACAAGTCATACATATCAGAAGACCAGCGGTGGACTAATTGTATTTTTGGCCTTGGGGCTATGTTCATTGCATGGGCCCCCTGCTAGTTTAATGAGATCACTCATAAGTGTCTGTGTGCACAGTCATCTGTGTTTTGTTTCTGACATGCGCGTACAAAGCATTAGTAAAGGAATTAGATGCAGTATTTGAATTTTTATTTGTCTGCATTGATATACTCTGCAAATTATATATTAGATGGTTTTTGGGTATAGGAAGTATTCCTGCATTTGTTTATTATTTTAATCCTTAAAAAGGAATATGAAGGATTCTATTGCTGACCACCTTCCAGAAAAAAAGACTTAAGGCAGGATTTACTATAAAGAGAGCTAAGGTGCACATTTCTTTTACATCCCCAGGGACCTCCCCAAAAGTCTGAAGCCCCACTATTCTGCTTTTGTTCTAAGCTGCTAAGGACAAGTTGTATGTGCAAGAATGATGTGCTTATCTAGAGGTAGCTTCAGGCATCAATATGAAAGCTTGGATCACACGTGTTCCTATTTGAGATATGGTATACTGAAGGAAGGGATTGACCACCTTGATTTGTAATAAAGACAGTCTAAAAAAATCACTTAACATTTAATAAACCACAATTTTGCATGCATGCACTTCACACACGTCTAATGCTTAAAAAATATAACGCTAAGTCCATTGTGTCAGATGTTGATTTAAGATACTGGCTACACAGGCAGTACATTGCTTTCATGGAGTCGGTCAACTCATACAACTTGTGAGAAAGAGCAGTAAAGCACAACCACTGTAGTTTAAAGCTGAACTTAAGTTCCTAAGAAGAAGCAAAGAAAGAAGAATATGGCAGCGTCCTGTGAGGGAACAGGGACAGGTGGGTAACGTGGGGTTTTAGGTCTGCAAAACGAATTGCCTGTATATGCAATGCATGGCTGCCCTATGTACACATGGAAATACAGACTGTACTTAGAGACAAGTATATCATTTTTTTTGTTGTGAAGATGAACACAATACCATAAACTGTATATTTTTTTACAAATATATCTAAAGAATAAGTAAATATAAAAGGGCGAACTCAAAAGATTGTACACTCCATTTAAAGGATAAGAATGGACTGCCCAGGGCAGGCCTATTGATGTTCCCTCCTTGCACTATCAGTGATCCTTGGAAACACCTCGCATGTACCAGGTGTTACCATTAAGACAATGTCCGCACATGGCACATCCTCTAAACTAAAAATAATGCGGGCATAGGGTTGGTATATTTCAAGTTGTGGTTCAAAAGGTGATCTTATCCTTTCAAGTTAACTCGTCACTTGTAATACATTAATTTATTGATTGAGTGTTGAAAGCTAAGCTTTGGGGTAAATATTTGAACTGCTGCCTATTGCCTAAAGGTTATGACTACTTTAAATAAAGAAAACAATAGCCTTTTCAGAGATTTCCTAGACGTGTATGTGATCAGCTTGGTATTGATAAACAAATCAGTGCATAATAATTTGAACCTGACCTGGCTTGCAACGTTTATTAGGTAATAGCAGTTCTAAAGTGAATCACCGTGAGGTATAGTAATCAATCTTCATATTGAACCCTGTGTCCTTGTGAAACCTCTTGGATCTGAGTTCCAGGATGTAAATATAAATAAATACTGATGATAGTATTCATAAAAAATAAACCAAGAGGCCTTGAATTTGTTTGGTCATGAGGGACAAATAAGATCCTGTACACATAACTGTATTTGCTGTCAATTTTTCGTGTGACTAATCTGATTTTATTCCCTTCCAATCATAGGTTAGGGATGAGTGAACTACTGGATAGGTGGGATCTCTCAACTGAATTTGTCCAATTGTTGGATTTACGTGACACAACATGTATATTTGGAACAATATTTATCAAAACATTCAGTCTGTGTTTGATCAAAGACCCAAAAATTGGTTGCTTATGGTTGGTTAGCTGTTCGATTAAATTCATATCCAATCATTTAAATTATCCAGTGGTCAGATTGAAAGTATTCAGATCAGCCAGTGTGTACAAATCCTACCAACGAAATGGCAATGTTTTGCAGCTGGAGTTAACCACAAATTAATGAAAGACCCAGGTACAGTCCTTACCTTGCCTGGGGCTCCACTACTTACAGATATCACACTTTAGCACTGGTATCTTGGAAATAGATTAGGCCAGGTCAGATTGACCTCAAATGCAGACATTTGTCTCTTTGTAGCTGGTTATTATCCACAAGCACCAATAAGTACAATCAGTGTATAGATCTTAGGTAAGAGTTGTAACCTCAAACATATACAACTCCAAACTGTCCCAGTTTTCACAGGACTGTCCTGATTAGACGGCTTTTATGTAACTGGTTTTATTGCAACAATTTTTAGAAAGGCTCCAGTTTTAACTCTGAAGTGTTTGACAACCTGCATTGATCACTATTTAGCCATTGCGTGAATAAAAACAATGGCTACTTGTCTCTGGACACTGATCCCTATGTCAATATTGCTTTTTAGTTTCCTATTATTGAACAGTTATCATTTTTTTCTATCTACATTTACTATGTTTTCATCATCCTTTCGTAAAAAAAATATCCATATATACTATGCAACTTTATCAGAAATAAGTATTTTCAATTATTTATTAGTTTAAAGACTAAACAAAATGTCCCTTTTTACTAGCTGAATCTTGCGTCTTATATTGTTTTATTGTGGAGGGGGAATCTCTTCATGTGCTCACTGCCTGGGGGACTTTTACCTCTTTCCCTATTGGTCAATGTGATGACATCAAGAAGAGGTGACTGATCAGTGCAGCTATGGACTGCAGCCCTGGATCCTCTGTTCTTCACTTTCAGAAGCTGCCACAGAAGAATATACCAACAATAAGAAGTTAAAAAAAAATCAAAGTGCTGAATAGGTGAGAGGAGGGTGAAAGGGAGAGAGCTTTGCCCAGTGATGGGCTTTAAAGCATGTGAATTTGACATATGATAACATTGACTAACATTGACCCACTTTGGCATTTTTCAAGTGTTACTTGAAGGTTGATGAATCAGGGCTAATATATTTTTAAAGTACATTTACCCTTTAAGTCTAATAAAACATAATTGAAATTCTCCAAGCAGCTATTTTGGTGTGTTGTTTATTTATATCGTGCTAGGTTGGGCACACTTGGAAGACATCAAATTTCTGTAGTTCAATAGAGATATAAGTACCATAGCTGCTCAGTATAGTGCCTCATCCTGGACATTTTCAATGCTTTCTGAGATGATCAGGCAAGTCGCTATTGCAGGAAGGGACAGGCGATGTCCCTTCCTCAATAATCTGTCTTAACTGCCTGACTGCGCTGTGGGAACTGTCATAGACGCACTCCCATCTTCACTTGCATGTGCTGGTAAGTAGGGACAGAGTTACAAAGATTGTAGAGAGGAAGAAGAAAAAAAGGAAGATAGTGCCGTCCTGAATGGGATAGAATGTTGAACGATGGAATGAAATAGATGACTAGTTTGGGTTTAGTTACTCTTGGCCTGCACTTCTAACCAACTTATTAATAAGTTATTAATACAGGACAAGCACGTGGTAAAAATGGGGAGTAATGGATTCTTTATACTTTAAAGGAGCCACTATGGCTTTTCTGAGGGTATTTTGCTGAACAAAACATTGCCCCCTGAGCCATGCATATGTAGATCAATGTGCTTAGTAAGTAGGATAGAAAGCAGGCAGATGGAGCAGAGAATCCTGACCCTGTAGTAGAACCGGTGCATTCTCTAAAGGGCAGTTTAAAAACATCATCCAGATCAGATCTGGCAAGTGTCAGTATTAACTTTGGTGTTAGGACCTGGCGTACCGCATCCAACTGTGGCTGCTACATATAATATAAATTATCCCATTTATTTATTTTTTGTTTGCACTTGCACTGCATTGCATCCTATTGCTCTTACTTATGGCCTGTAAGTGGTCATTTGTTATTGACAAGTTCAGCGTTACTTTTCTGCACATTCATTTTTCTACAGATTCTACAAGGCTTCATCTGTTTCTACTTCTGTGCCGTTACATGTTTTTATTTTATTACCGTTCCACCAAAGTGTAATTAGAGAAGACGTTCTGCTGCTTATAATTATATCAGTCTTATGTGCATTGCTTGTTCTTAAAACATACCTCGAGTGCTACATAGTAAACATGCCCTATCAACTAAATAAATAAGACAAAGTAATTAATGCGCTAATTGACACCTGGCTTCTGAAATGGAACGTTTATTCATTAGGCAGTGTATACAGGAGTTTGTTAATCCAGAATAATGCCAAAATTCTATTCCTGTGTAATTCACTTTACATAATAAAAAAGATTGAATATAGACAGGTAAAAATCATTTAATGCAAAAGAGAAAAGTATGTGTCCTCTGCATGTTTACCTATTTTTTTACTATGTTATAGCTCCATGAAAGTGAGAACTATCTTCTAATTCTTGTTGCATCTGTGTTACAGGATGTAAAGAGAAATCTCCCCAAAGACAGCGAAAAGATAACATCACAAGAGTTTTACCCTTAGGCCAACTTTATCCAAAATAAATACACTTCTTTCTTGCTGTAATTGCCTTACCAAATTGGTGAATTTCATTACCCTTTTTAAGAAAATCTTAGGTAAGGCATTAAGATCTGCATATACATGATCATTGTGTTTTTCAAAGTATGGTAGGATATATATATGTTGGCCCTAAACTGGAATCTTGAGATGATAAGGCTCATTTACTAAAGAATTAAGTTGTGCAAAAAAATAATTTTAATATTCTATTATATGAAAATTCCTTTAAACTTAGTTCATCTGCACCTGGCTGGGGAAGGAAAGGGAATAATACCAACTTCTTTTAAATCAGCATCTATGATTTTTTGCCTCAAGTTGGATTTTAATTCTTCTTGGTCTAGTTGTTTTTATATATGTGCTTCATAGCTCTCAGTATTGAAGTATAAACCTTCAGCACCTCCGGTTCACAGCTGCTAAAATGCTTATCGCTGCTGAATTTGGGTGGGTCAACGTTTAGCTCGGTTCATATTTATATATATTAGGAGGACCAAAGCTTCAATTGCAAACACAGAAACACAAGCGTATTTTTCCTATTGTTTATTTCTAAACAATGGCTTTCTATTTACTTACTTTTCTCTCTCCTCTTTTCTAATTCTGTATTTTGTCGTGTCCTTTTATCCTGTTGCTGGGAACGGCCTAATAAAATTGTTACTTCTTACTTTTTTGCATAGTTCAACTCATAGTAGAGCATCAAAGAATTCTGTAGATTTCTTTTTCATTGGTTATCTTCCTACACATAAAAATCTTTAGAACTTGCTAAGGACTAATAATCTTCAATCTAAAAAGTGCCAGATTTGATTATTACATGTCATGGAATCTGTCTTTACTATGCCTACAATTTACTTGCCAACAGGCCAGGAAAAATTCTAAACTATTGTCATTTTATTTTTAAAACTTACATATAAACTTGCAGAACTTTATAAACTACTAAACTTTGTGTTGTAAAGTGCCAGGCACAACATCTGAGATTAGCCTGATGTTTGATAATGTTTATCAATAGACTGTAACTCATTGCTCTCTGCAAATTATAGACAAAATATATATGGTGTGGCGTGATCATTATCGGGGTATAGATACTTGGTATTATTATACGATGCGGTGTGATCATTATTGGTGTATAGATACTCGGTATCATTATACGGTGCGGTGTGATTATCATCGGGGTATAGATACTCGATATCATTATACGGTGCAGTGTGATCATTATCGTGGTATAGATACTCGGTATCATTATATGGTGCAGTGTGATCATTATCAGTGTATAGATACTTGGTATTATTATACAGTACAGAATGGTTATAAACCATTTATAGATACTCAGTAACATTATACACA
This sequence comes from Pyxicephalus adspersus, assembly GCF_032062135.1. NCBI lineage: Eukaryota > Metazoa > Chordata > Amphibia > Anura > Pyxicephalidae > Pyxicephalus > Pyxicephalus adspersus. Next base: position 12,045,774 of record NC_092859.1, read on the forward strand.
GCATAAAACATCTTTCTTATCCATCTGTGACTGAGCTCAGCTGAATAAATCAAACTGAATAATAACTTTTTTTTGTTAATAAACTCACAGCCACTGAAGGTCTGTGACACATATAAATCATAAAATCACTTTATTTTAGCAGTAACCTCTTGGTTTCCATGTACTCAGATAATTAGTTACACAACACTGAAAAATACCTAGACATATGAGGTGCAGGCAGATCCCGAGATGCGCTGTGCTTCCCGCTGTCCTAAAGCAAACTTAATTATTTCTAAAAGTTTAGCAATTACTGGGTTAAAATGAACTTACTGGGCTATAAAATGAGGACTCATAATAGACAGGATGTAATGTCAGCGGAAATTACAACGGCACTGAGACAATCGGCCCAAGAGACCTATGACCCAGAGAAAGTGACACACTGACACAGATGGAGGAGGGGGACAAGCAATGTGACATGGAGCCTGTCCTTCCTACCACAGGGTGACACTGACAGGAGGAACCATGGGAAATAGTCTGTCCCTCCAATAACAGGTAACATGAACAAGAGGAGCTATGGGACATGGAGTCTTTCCCTCCTACAACAGGGTGAAATGGACAGGACGTGCTATGTGACATGGAATTTGCCCCTCCCATCACAGGGTGATGCAGGCAGGTAGGGCTATGTGACATGGAATTTGCCCCTCCCATCACAGGGTGATGCAGGCAGATAGGTCTATGTGACATGGAATTTGCCCCCCCATCACAGGGTGATGCAGGCAGGTAGGACTATGTGACATGGGATTTGCCCCTGCCATCACAGGGTGATGCAGGCAGGAAGGGCTATGGGACATGGAGTCTTTCCCTCCTACAACAGGGTGAAATGGACAGGATGGGCTATGTGACATGGAATTTGCCCCTCCCATCACAGGGTGATGCAGGCAGGTAGGGCTATGTGACATGGAGTTTGTCCCTCCCACAAAAGGGTGACACAGACAAGAGGAGCCGAGTGAAATAGTGTCTACCCCTCCTACCACAGGGTGACAAGAGTATCTATGGGACATGGAGAATGTCCCTCCCTTCACAGGGCAATGCAAGCAGGAAGGGCTGTGTGATATGGGTCTGTCCCTCCTACCACAGGGTGACACAGACGGGGAAGTTATGTGACATGGTGTTACTCTGAAAACAGCTTTTCAGTAATATTAAAATTGTTTTTTTTGTTTCTGTTCTTTAACAGGACACTTCCCCTTTAATCACAATCCCCTTGTAATATATATAAATATATATAGAAAAAAAAAGCAAGTTAATGCAGAACAGACCTGAGCCTGAGCCAGCACGACCTGAAATAACTCCAATATCACTCACACAAGTTTGTTTTGATCAAAGTACTATGGGCCTGGGATAGGGGGAGAGAGCAAAAGAGACGCTAGAAAAGAGAGGGAACCAAGTACATAGAAAATGATTATACAAGGTGAGATAGAGGAATTTCATAGAAAACACAAATTATAGCATAAGAAAAAAAGACAGAGGAAGCACTGTGACCATGAAGGGACAAAAAAACGTTATTTGCGAGGACAAAAAAAAAAAAAGCCCTTGCAGACTTTCCACATGGATTGCTCCATACTACAGCTTGCTGGACAATAGGTTAAAAATTATTAACTCTTTCTTTTTCTTGCTGGAGTGTTGTGTGGTCAGGAAGCATAAGAGTTAATCGCTCGCTGGGCTTGTCATTTCCTGGGGCGGCCTGATGAGGTGATTGCAAAGTGGGGTTTAAATCAAGACTTGCGCTGCGCTGGCCGTGGGCCCAAAGCCAAGGAAACGAGGGGGAGAAGTTACAGAACGGAGACCAGTTAACCCAATAGCTGCTGGAGAGTTAGCGCAGACACGTAATGCTTTGGCTCAGGGGCCCTCGGGGTCTAAAGTTTGGGGCGATTACCTTAAATGCCCTAATTCGGCCCCTACGCACATACGTTCACACTAGAAGGTGTTAGGAACTATTTCCTGTGTCTAGTCTGCGAGATTTACTGCCCTAGACAGAAGCCTCTTTTCTGTGTCCAGCTGTAAATTTACACGGCTTTTTACCTGCTTGCACTGGGGGGATTACAGCCAATACATATTATTGTATGTATAGTCTCCCCATACCGTCCCCAATTACTGTTGTGCCTAACAATTGAATGTGTCTGAGCCATGAGGAAATCATGTTGCCCATAGCAAAGTTTTAACTTTTTTGAGGGGAATAAAGAAGGTTTGAAAAAGACACGTGGGACCCTGCTCTTTGTGTGGAAGCAGAAGTCTCTCTGATGTGGTCAAACATGTCCCCCGTTCAGCAGGGAGTATAAGCAATGAAGACCTCAGAGCTAAAGGTCTGACTCACTAGAAGGGGTATTAGACCCCTGGATAGACCTCACTGCCTCCACACAAATTAAACTGTGATTGGTTCATTTGAGTGAAAACACTGCTTTTGCACCTTGTTCTTGTCATTGGACAATGCTTCCATCTTAAAGGTCAGCTCATCAGATTCTTTAGTTATAGATGGAGCATGGTAGGCTAAGTCAGCCACTTGTCTTCTGTCTGAATGTTGAGTTAAATCCCTAACTCTTAAATCTGTTCTTGTACACCTGGTGGATTTGGATGTTTCATCCATCTTTGTATGTTTTAGTTTCTAAATGTTCTAAATTATATAATATAAAAATGGGAGGTTGGAGGCTTTCATAGAGGTGATGGCGGGTGTGCAAACCTGGAACCACAGTGCAGAGATTTTACCAACTTTGTTTTTATAGATATAGGTAACTGTCAACTGGCTTAAGTCTTCTGTTGTACCAGGTATTAGTTTTTCAATAAATTGACCCCTTAAAGGAAAAGCAGAAATTTCCACTTTTAGGAAATCAACAATCAGACAGGTCATGGCTGTTATTGCCATCCTGACCCCCCTGCGCCTGTGCACCTACACGGGAGTTACAATATCCCAGCTGGTCAATCAAGATGGTTGAAGATTTTCAACAGGAAGAGAAAAAAGAAGAAGATGGTGGTTCACTACAAGGGAACAGGGACATTTGAGTATCACAGGTTTTAGTTCCGCTTTAATGTTTTAATATATATCATGTATATTATATGTCCATAACACCTCTTGCTTTAACATTAGCTGCTGGTCATAAACTAGGCCATTTCAACCAGCGTGCAACTGTAAAGATAAGCGGATAAGTATGATCAGATTCAACCATTTTATAGAGTGAGTAGATGCTGTTGGTTTTAGGTTCCCCTAACACTTTTCTATTACATGTTAGAGAGAAAGCAAAAAGCTTCACAGCCACAGCATCCTATATATCTGGGAAAACTGTACAAACTGCCTATAGAAATGAGTGCCAACAGTTTACAAATGTGTTAAAGTCACAAGTCACATCTGGCTAGCAGAAGAATAACAGAGTAGCTAACACTCTACATGGTTCCCCACAGGCCCTTTTAGCTAGGTGCACCACCCGGCACTTTTCAGCACCCACCCGGCTGTTTTTGGGTGGTTACTAAAGAGTTTGTTCACAGTACAGGGGCTGCCACCCACCTACAATTTCTTCCCACCCGGCTTAAAAAAAATTCTGGGTTGAGCACTTCTCTACTCAGGGGAGGCAATTGTCTTTGGTTTGGCCAGTGAAAGAGTGACACTAGGAGAAAGAAAATAAAATGGTAGTGAATTGCTGAAATCAGGCCTTATTCTTTGTACACACCAAAGTTCACCTACCTATACCAAAAAATGAATATTATTCCACATTCCATTCACCACTGGTAAAGGAAAACATTTGCTTATGGCTATGTGGTTGCTTTTTCTCTGGAAAGGCAAGAGGTACTCATTCAAAGATGTTGACTGACATTTTGGTTTTCTGCTGGAGGCATAGCAGCAGTTTGCTTTGCACCTGTAAATGGGGAACAATCACCCACTCATGCCATAGGAGAGAAGTATTATGAAAGGATCAAATTCAATCCTAAATAAAAGAAACGATGACTTAAGGTTATCTGATCACTTTATGTACTCTTCAGTGCAAAATTGCCATGTCACAGTAAAAAAGTTGAAAAGAGTACAAATATTTTAAAATTACTAAAAGGCAATACTAGAGCTACGTACACACTTCCAATTATTATCGTTGGAAAACGAACGACGAACGATCCTGCACGTTATCTACGAACGATCGTATAGCACCGATCCTGCACATACAGATAACGACACGATCGTTCGTAGATATTGTACACATAATAGATACGATCGTTTGAGCGATAGAGAAACTATGTGCATGACAGGAAAGTGAATGAACGTTCGTTCATTACGCATGCTCAGCCCATGGACGATCAACGAACGACCGTACACACGAACGATGTTCAACGATGTTCAATGTTCGTTTCCAGCGACTTTCCTCGTTCGTCGGCGTCGTTGGTTACTTTTTTACGAACGATTTTTTGCCCTATCGATCGTTCGTCGTTCGTTTTGAACGATAAAAATTGGAAGTGTGTACGCACCTTAAGAAATGTAATGTCAAAAAACATCAATCATAAAACAGCATACTCATATACAGGATTAGGCTTCACACACATGTGCACATATGCAAAAAAAAAACCCTAGTATGCTATTGACATTAGGTGTCACCACACACCTTCACAAATTCAGAATATAAAAGTTGTTTGGCTGTAGTCTAAAACATTTCAAAGCAGAAAATTTTGGTGTATTTATGATTTTGTATATTTTTTTCCCTCATTTTGTTTCACGGCAAACATTATGGTAAATCTAGGAGTATTTCTTTGCTTAGCAGATTTTTATGTTTCATATTTACTAAGAACATAGAATTCATTACTGTTTTTGTGCTTTCAAAAATGTTTTGATTCTTTTTACTGAAAGTGTAAAATAAATACATTTTTGTACATTTTATGTACAAATTTAAAGATACAGGTCCTTAATCTAATAAATATATAGAATTCTTTCACATGCGATTCCTGATGAAAAATTGCCAGTAATAGGTTATATGTAGCAATCTAAAATTCTATGTCATACAATACTATAAAAAGAGTTTTTTCTTCCTTTACGGTAGCCTGTTTCTGACATAGTAAGCCCAATGGCTGCAGCCTAGGTTTTTCCTGCGGGAAGCTGCTTATAAACTGGCGGAAGGGGTAATGGACCGACGGCAGGCCTGAAGAAGACAATGGCTGATGGAACAGCAACATAGCATATGGTGCCAGTGTCTGGGATGCAAACTCAATTTTCCCATATCCCGACCCCCAAAGCTATGGCAGAAAATATTGGCCCATGGCCTGTTGGAAGCATTTGTGCGGTTCTTTTATCCCCTTTTCTTTCCCTGTTCAGAAGAGAGCAGCCTTACACTTTTTTTTACTGTCTCCTGTCTGGTACTTACCCTGCTTTTAGCATAGTTGTACCCACACTCTTAGCCCACACCAGAGGCTGTGCAATACCAGCCCTTACCAATATGCAGTTCTACTGGTCACAGCTTACTTATGCCAGTGGTCAGGTTCTTTCACCCCTTTGCAGACATTTCTGGCACTGTTGCACAATTACTTCACAATGCAATTCTACCCCTGCACATTCTGTAATTATATATTTGTTATCCACAAACCTACTTTTGGATTGGGCACTCTTTTCTAGTAGTAAATAAAGGAATATTGTAGGCAAGCAGGCAAATTACTTGAGCATCCTTGTAATTTTCACATAGGCATTCATCATGTACCACAGTCTGCTCTGCTACATAAATCTTTGTATTTACCAGTAGCCCCCCCCCCCCCCCTTTTAAAGCTGAAATCTGGGCAATGAAGTGTAAAGGGTATCTCTTATTTGGTTTTGAGTGAAATGGCTAGGGATTACACACACTGTCAAATTTTATGGCTGTTAGTGTCCTCACTGGACACACTTCAGTTACACTGGTGACCATTGTAACACATAAAAAAGGTGAAATCTGAAATATTTGAGTTTAGAAAAAGAGATAAGGGAAAATCTTTTACTGGGGACAGTTGTTTTGGAGGGCAATTGTCACATTTCCGTAACTTTAGAAAATTTATTTATTATTTATTAAGTTCATGATGGGAAAGATAAACAGCAAAAAATAAATTGGCAAAGATTTTCACCCTTCTTTACTTCAACCAAAACTATAAAAATAGATTTTGGAGGTCTTATCTCAGACCTCAGGGCATTGGACCACCCAATTTATTAACATGCCAAATACAGGGAAAGGAACTGTTTCAGAAGGGAAACCCTCCCTTCATTTGGTGTTTGAAAAGTGTATTGACCTGGACAGATCAGTACACGAGGTCTGGTTGGTGCTGATCACCAAGGTCAACTGCAGAAAACATTGGCAATGTTTGCACAGCCTTACATGAACTTCTGATGATGAATCAATAATAGAACATTAGGTGACAATAATTTTTCCAAATATATTGCAATGTGACACTTTCCACCTGATCAATTCATTAGTTAAAAAATGTTTTGTTTTGTTTTTTTTAATTCCGCACAGATTACACCATTTGTAGTGGTAAGTGATTAACTTCCACCCATTATCTGCAACACCCATAGCATTATTTCTGGCAATTTTTTGGTTTAAACTGTTTGATCATGGCTAGATAACTGGAACAAATCATTTCATTTTGTATTCATTGAAAGAAAACTGTTGGAACTGAAAAAATGTACTGCTAGTGACAAGATCAGCCTCTATTGTGGAAAAGGAGAAAAAAGATTTTCATGCCGTCACATAACATGTAGTTGTCAAAAGAGAAGCGCTAATCAAACGGTGTATAATTGGCCAGAAATATGATGATGCTCACAGGGTTAAGCAAAAAGCAAGGGCTGTCTCCATCTTGCTACATCGAGGTATTAGTGCAATTATACCTTCAACAATGTGTTGAAGATTTAAAACCCCAACCTAATTTTACATTGTATTTTTGTCCACATTGGAGAGATTTCTTATTGCTTTCTTTTTTTGACAGAACATACCGTAAAATCTCACTAGTAGTCTCACAGATGGCAATAAAAACCTGACAGAAGCTCCAACCCTTCCCTACTCCCCCCCCCAAAAAAAAATAAAAAAAATTGTCCGGAGTTATATTTCAGTGTTGTGGATAAGTAATTAGTACTTTTCCTTACAATGCGAAGGTCCTGGATTTGATTGCCGCCAGACACCATCTGCATATAGTTTGTATGTTTTCCCTATGCGTGTGTGCATTTCTTTCCACAATCCAAAAACATACAGTAGGTATATCATTTTACCCAAATTGACCTATTTGTGTGTGTTTGTGTAAATTTTTGTGGAAACATTGGACAAAAAACTCTTTCCAGAGACTGAAGAGAATAATTCAACAATTTCTTTAACGTGCTGTAAAATATGTAAGTCGTACTTAAAGGAGTAAAAAAAATGTTGGATTTAGCACATTCAGAGCAGCCTTAGGTTTGAAAGAACAGCAGTCAGTTAGTGCTCCCATTTCAGACTCTCGGAACATTCTAAAAAAACATTTGGTTGCTGCAAGCAATGCAAATGGTTTTCCTTTACAACTTTCTATGGAAGACCCTGCACCAATCAGCTTGTTAAACATAGACCCAGATTTAGTCCTTACACCATGACCATTGCTGCGGCCAAAGGACACCCATAAGACACCTCAGTTATGCCAAGAAGTAGTGTGCCGACTTGGTTTTTGGGGTTGCAGATCAGAAACCCTTTTGATTAGGTTCTGTGCCAAGGCCTCAGTTCAAAATTAAGGAGAAAAAACACATACATCATATTTAGGACTTTATCTGACTAATTTTATAATAGTAGAAAATAAAACTATGTGTTATAGTTGGAGAAACCTCCACATTGTAATGACACTTTTTTGAGTATTCATGGGTAGGTGAAAATGCCATCATCCTCTGCATTCTTATTCTCTTACAGACTTTCTATTTGAATAATCTGTTTTCTCTGGTTAAGCATGGTGGGCACGTAAGAAAAGCTGAAGCCATTCAGCTTGTTTCTGCTAAATATAATAAATTATACCTATAATATAGGTTTAGACTGCAGTTCGGTAATGAACTATTAAAATTGCATTCAGAAAGCAAAAAATGTATTTGCATGCTTAAAAAAAATTATATATGTCCTGGAGATTTGTTAAAATACAAATGTCCTGGAGATGTGGGGGAATGTATGTAACTAGTTCTTAGAAAAAAAGTTTAATATTCTGTAGATATTAAAAAATTGTGTTAGTCTTTTTTTTCCCTTTGTGAAAACATTTTTTGTAGATTATTTTTAGTGGAACAAATTTAAGAGCTGTATGTGAGTGTAAAACGCTAACTTTTTTTGTACACTAAAGCACATTCTGCAAGACACTAATGACACAAAAATATGTAAAATTACATCTTGAGATTTATCTTTTTTATTGGAACTCTTTGACTGTATATACTTTAAAGTATTGTACAGAGAGGAAAACAAACACATCTAAAAGTAATATAACCTTTTTTTTTTTTGGTCACAAACTGGATTTTTTTAGTCTCCACTGGTTTAGTAAATGGTATTTACCGATTACATTTTGAATTCAGTTATTAAAAACAGCATCCAAAATACTTAAAATCGGTTGCTTCGTTCACATTAACATTGTATTAACGTTGCAAAACCTTGTATTCTTTCCTAGTACAAAGATAGTTTTGCAAACTGTATAATTGAAAAAAAATGTTTTGTCCATTAGCTGCTAACTACAAAACAAAGTCAATGCATGTGAACATGTAAATATATATATATATATATATATATATATACACACACACACACACACACACACACACACATATATTACATTTATATTGTATAATTTGGAATAATGCATTCCAAGGTCAGATCATTTCACTGTGCCAGGTCTGATCAGACGCAGTGTTTTGAAGTTCCTAGACAATTCTGCAAAGGTGCATTGAGATGATGCAAATAAATTGTCTCATTATTTTTGGGACAAAAATCAACTTTTTGTTACTATTGATAAGAAAACTCATGAAGATCATAAATCATTCTAGCTCATCAAAGCAATCGATCTGCCAGCTCCCATTCATTTTAATCAATACAAATGTGCAAAACTTCAGGTTGTCCATTTATCTCCCTGGCCGCCAAAAATTAGGCTGTAAGCATCACTGGGCAGGACAGTAATGCTTGAAAACTTTAGGCACATTTACAAATACTGCCTTACTTTTTCATTTTCAGTGGTTGGAGTTTATATAAATTTCTTTAGTTTTCTAACATCAAAATACTCTGCTGAAAGCTGCGGCATTGCAGTTAAACATACCGGACTAAAAGATTTCTAGGTAAGTAGTTATAAGTAACAGTGATCTTTATCATTATTGACGGGATTAGATAATTCCATAAGGTCAATTCATATTCCGCTATACTTGGTCTCGTTAGAGACTGACACTTTTGTTTTAAATTTACTGAAACTTAAAAAAAAATTACTTTTTTTTTTAATAAAAGAAATTTTGTACTCGACCAAAAATGTTCTGTCATTTTAAAATGGAATAGACATAAAATAGACAGCAGTAAGCCAAAATAAATTTTATCAAGGGCCTAGGTGGGGTTCTTAACCTCTTCCATCTGCACGCAGATTAAATCCGACAGTGTTTCAGTCCTTGGTGGAATTGTAGTTTGCTCACTTTTTTGCATCTGCTAATTTATCCTGCCTACATGATTCTACAAAACGGTTTAAAAACAACAATCTGTTTTAAATTGAAGAAAAATTGATCACCAAATTGATCAAAGGTGACACAGGGTAAACCCAGGTAAAAAGTTTGTTTAATTGTCCTATACAATCTTTAAAGGACATGCTAACACATTGGATAGATGAACACTCAAAATAGAGTGATATCACAGGAGTGCAAAGGAGATACAATAAAAATGTGAATCTGTGAGAATAGTAAATTAGGATTTTTTTTTTTTTAAATTGGAATTGAGAATAAAAATATATCCATTCCATAAAGAAGAAAGGATAGGAACAAAATGACAGATGGACAAAAGAGAGAATGGGGAAGAGAGGTGTGGGAGAGATTGAGAAGAGCAAACAGGCAGAAGGATAGAAAGAACGCCATCACAAAGGAAAAGATAAAGGAGCAGTATTGAATGGTGTGATGGTGAGAAAGGAACAGAAGAGGAAGGGAAGCCAGACATGGTCTCATTCAGCCAACTTGGCGCTGCTTAGAAAGGCTCTTCCCCCCCAGCATCCTTCCCCCAAAATAATCCTGGTACCCCTCCCTTACACCATACTTCCAAGCAGCCTACTCCCCCCTCTTCCAATCCAACCTTCATTTGAAAAAAAAAAAAGGAAAAACATTATTTATGGTTTTATTTCATAAAGAACAGAGGCTGCGCCCCGTTCCTAAGCAGCCACCCCTAATCTCGCAGGACCAGGTCCCCCCAAAAAATAAGGGCGTCCAAAAACTCAAGCCGCACATCCTGATTGGCTGCGAAAAACCGCAGTGCACTTTTGGCAGTGGCTGAACCGCAACAGATCTCAGCTGTGTCAGTCCATCCCTCTGCCAATCCAGCAGTGGTCTGGATGCATTTAAAAGGACTCCAATTTCCTTTTTTTATTTTCAAGATATCAGGTACCCACAGATTGAACCTCTTTCTCCCCAGTTTGCTCTTTTTCGTATTAAGTCTAAATGTCTACTTTTTTAGCAGCTAAACAGCTTGTCCTTGTCCGCAGTCCTAAAAAATGTGCAGCAAAGCTGTTGTGTTAGTAACCCTAAACCTTGTAGTGTGTGGTGGTTGGTTTTTTTGTTCGTTCCTGTTTTCATACACAGAAAAGATTTGGAAAGAGACCTTCAAAAGACAGACTTCAATACAATGAAATAGACAGAGCTGTGAAGTAATGAGAGGGAGAGAGAGAGAGACGGAAAATGAAACCCTTTGGAGGCTCTGCAAAGAAAGGGGACATACAACAAAGATGAGGAAAGAATTGTTTGCAATAAGGAGAACTGCTGCCCATATTCATTGAGCTTAGAAGAAGAACATACAGACAGCAGTAGTAGTAAACAACAGATAAAAAGCTATGATAATGAAAATGGGAGGTAGTGGGGTAAGTTAGGAAAAACTGGCTATACACAGCAGAGGAAGAGGAGTAAGAAGGAAATGCAGGCCGTACAAAGTAGAAAAAGAGTACATGAGGAAGCCAAGGCTGTACAGTGAGTGAGTGGTACATTTGTAGATGCACAGTAAAGAGTAAATTGTACAGTAATTAGTAAATTAAGAGGTGTAGGTGATTTAGATAATAGTAAATGATTTAGGTATTTTTAAAGAAGAGTATTGGGAGAGTGGAGGCTGTATAAGGTGGAAGAAAAGAAGAGCAAGAAGAGGTATAGAGAAGTTGAAGAGGAAAGCAAAAGAAGGCTACATAGACAAAAAGAAAAGAAGCATAGGCTGTGGAGAGGAGAAAAAAAAGAAGAGAAGTGATTTGGAAGTAAAGACCATACAGAAAGGAAGAAGAGAAGAGAAAATAGAGGATGTGTAATGAGGAAGACGATGAGTGACTAGGAAAGAAGAGGAGATTTAGACTAAACTAAAAACTAAATGGAAATTTCAGAAAGTACATAATGAAAGAGAGGAGACATGTAAATGAAGAAGTTCAGGTAAATACAGAAAAAGGAAAAGGGTGTGTATACATAGGAAGCAGAGGAGTAAAGGAGGAATCACTGGTATATATGAAAGAAAAAAGGAAAGTCAAGATTGTGTACAGAGAAAAAGGAGAAGTAAATGAGGAAGCGCTTGTATGTGTAGCAAGAAAGAAGATGTAAATGAAGAAGCCCTTGTATGTACAGAGATAGAGGGGAGTAAAAGAGGAAGCCCATGTATGTACAGAGAAAGAAGAGGGGTTCATGAGGAAGCCCATGTATGTATAGAGAAAGAGGAGGGGTAAATAAGGAAGCCCATGTATGTACAGAGATAGAGGAGAAGTAAAAGAGGAAGCCCATGTATGTACAGAGAAAAAGGAGAGGTAAATAAGGAAGACCATGTATGTAAAGAGAAAGAAGGAGGAGTAAAAGAGGAAGCTTGCTAGGTAAAGAAGAAAATTGTGACATTAGTTAGGAAATACAAAAAACTAGAAGTGAATCAGTTAGTACAAGACAGTACAGATTGAATTTTCAGAACAGGCAGCACAAATAGGAAGACGTAGATAAGGTAGTAATTATTTTATTGTGCTTTTCCTAGTAGTGGACCGAACTACATTAGGCTAATGAAGCACTGATTCTGTACAACTCAATTTTTCAAAGTACATAAACTAGGATAGTTGGCTTCCTAAAACAGTAAACCATGTATGTTTGCATCTATACAAAAACAGAAGGTGACTTCCTATAGACTAAAAACTACTTAAAGTAATATGGAAATGGCTTCCTTGAGATTTAATCACAAAAATACCTTCCACCCCTACCATTTAACAGGTCCAGGTAGCCTATTTAACAGTTTCTTGTGAACACTGAAGTTCTGTTATTTGATTGGTAAATTGATAGAATTAGCCATCGGATTAGCAAGACTTATTGGACAGATACAGAGGTCATGTATACAGCCCGGGGCTGGTATAAAGAGTCTTTTTAAAGCAAACAGTAATTTATTTAGCTGATTTCAGATGCCAGTTGTGCTAGGAGGTAGTTTAGCAGTTGGTTTACTTTTAATATATTAAGTAAATCTCACATCAAAAGCCTAGTTGGTAAAATTATTTGGTACATCACAATCTCTCCCTCTAACTCCTCTTACTACTAATATATCTTTTTTGTGAGGACACTGACTTCTGATCTGACCTCTTCTTTTACTAAGCGTTAAGTGGTGGGATTTACCTAAAACAGTGTGTTTTCCACATTCTCCAAAAGGGTCGTAATGAGAGGGTGTGACTGTCTCATCCTGGATTCCCAAGTTACTTATGTATTTTACATTGTGGATAATAGGTTATAACATCATAACACCACTTTTCAAAAGTCACACTAGTTCAGCAAAATTATGGGGATAACTTAATACTTCTGATGCAGAAAGCAAGGAGCTAGAAAGTGTGACCTGTCTTGGCTGCAATAAAATATTGTGGATAAGATTTATAAGTGGATCACATACAGATAATTATGTATGTAAATTAAATATAGGGTTCATTGGCATATTGGGCCCAATTTATTAATCATGACTAAAAAAAAAAGGCCCTCATAGGAGAACCTGGGTGATCCATCAAAGCTGGAATAGATTTATTTAAAAAATTGCGATTAATTGGCAAATGTTTTTCATCCTGGACCAGATCCATAACAGGGTTATTGGATCACCCAAGTTCTCCCACAATAGTTTTTTTATTCAGTCTTGAAGAGCTTTAATAAATCAGGTCTATTATCTTGTCATATAGCAGACCTATACTCAGATGTTACAATAGAAATGCATAAATTACTAACAAGGACTGAAATACTTACCCTTTTCTGGATAAAATGCTGCTAGAGGCTTCTTCCTCCTGTGCTGTTTTCATGTTTGAAGAAGGCAGGGTGCCCTTTATAATCAAAAACCTACACATGTAATAATCATTAGAGCAAATGTGAACAAAATATAGTAGGTATAAGTACCCGAAAAGAAAGAAGTTGGAATTATACTTACCTCAACCCCATCTTCCACATCCCGGGAGTAGTGTTGCAGACAGAGACACCCACTATCATTCTTTATAACCTCAACAATGAAGGGAGTTTTTTTAATGATCGGACCGAAGGTGGAAAACCCCCTGGAGACACATGCATGGTAAATAAGACATACTTCAGTACATCCTTGTATAGTTATTGTGTGTGCGCCTGTGTGTGTAGGTTATAATGTCAAGCTGGTGCCAGACAATACAGGAAGATAAACAGGATATAGCAAGAGGAAAAGAGACTGAACAAAGCAGGAACAGGCCGAGAAGAAGACTTAAAAGATAAAGGAGCTAAAAAGAATATTAAGCCAGAGAACCTAAGAAAGGAGAAAATGAAGCATAGCACCAAAAAAAAAAATAGTTCTAGGGAAGGTTTAGAATGCAAAATGTATAGATAAAAGGACAGCAAATTACATTTTTCCATTCTGGGCCCATTCACAGTATTGCTGTGCATATGTGCATGTTCATTCAGGTCAGTGTTTCTCAACCAGGGTTCCTCCAGTGGTTTCCAGGGATTCTTTGCGCAATGAGCAATTTGTGACTCTCAGGTCAGTTTAACAGATTCCAATGAACTTTTTGGCTGTCTGTAAGGGTGATATTCTTCCTATTGGACAGCAATGTAAGAGTTATTCTTCCCAATGAACACCACACTAATGTACTGTAAGTTGTGGGTATTGTTCCATGAGACCTGAAAGATTTTTCAAGGGTTCCCCCAATGTTAAAAAGATCAACAAACTAGATTAGATAATAGATTTGGTTAAAACATCCAATCTAGTACAAACCTATTACAATTAAGGCCTTCTCTTTCAAGATTTAATCAATATAATAATTAATTTTTGTTTAGGAATGCTTTTTTTTTTGTTCATTTGACATTCATCCAGGAGCTCCTTGACAACAAATAGCAACCATTGCAGCATTTCTGCCCTTTGCAGAGAACATTCCAATTGGCACCATTATTGGATGTGCCTTGTTCACCATGGTGGGCACATACATCTACGAGCAGATCAGCCCAATCAGAGTCACCTATGCCCTTCCATGTTTACTAATTCATAAAAAGAACAAGGATTTCTGGAGGAAGAGAATTTTGTTAACGAAAACTAGCCATGTGTGTAAAAATCTCATTCCAGATTCAATCTTCTTTTACATATGTCATATCTCAGTATGCTACCATATAAATTCATGTATGTTCTGAAACACTCCATTCACAAAACCAGTTGGTGAAAATTATGTCATTTACGGCTAGCAGAATAGACATAGAGGGAGACAAAAACAGAGAAAATTCTTTCTGTTTTACATATATAGCAATAGCAAGACAGGTGAAAGACAGTGCAATTAATATTTAACTAAAATACACTAAAAGAGGAAACAATTAAAATAATGAGACATTGGCTAAAATAACTGTCTGGCCTATAGAGTATGAATATTTTCATCTAGATGGCTCCTAACATACTTCTTGCAGGTAGCTTTGTCCCTAAACTATTTTCAAAATTTTCATTTTTATGGACACCAAAATACAGGAACAACAATCAAAATGTCAAAGCAAATGCTGACAATCTGACAAAGCAAACATGTTTCACTGAAATGGTAAAAGGAAAATTTTATAAAAAAATATGACAGACCTCTGATACAGTATATAAAAACTTATATTTACTGGTCATAATAATACAATTATTGCTGCAATTTATTCTTATCAATAAACAGGTGACGGTTCCAAGTCCACGTACCTGGTCCAGACCTGTGATAGCTGAATTTCCGACTTTTATGGGTGGCCGCCACTTTATTTTATTTTGACACTTACCAGCTGTGTAAACATTACACCAGTGCTGATATGTAACCACAGCCTGATTTTCTTATTATGTTAGTAGGCCACTACCTCAATATTACCGCAGATCCTGGGCAATATACTAATGTTGTAACATCTCAATACAGGTAACCAGCTCCTGAGTGTCCTATTACCCCTGTATCATCATATTACACTCACCCAGCTCCTGAGTGTCTTATTACCCCTGTAACATTATATTACAGTCACCCAGTTCCTGAGTGTCCTATTACCCCTGTATAATTTTATTACAGTCACCCAGCTCCTGAGTGTCTTATTACCCCTGTAACATCATATTACAGTCACCCAGCTCCTGAGTGTCTTATTACCCCTGTAACATCATAATACAGTCACCCAGCTCCTGAATGTCTTATTACCCCTGTAATATCATATTACAGTCACCCAGCTCCTGAGTGTCTTATTACC